>NC_086452.1:465001757-465101757 GCF_028390025.1 Pseudophryne corroboree | reverse complement strand
GAGAAGAAAGACAGTGTCAGAGAGAAAGAGAAACTGTATCAGGGGAGAGAGACAGTGTCAGGGAGAGAGAAAGATAGTGTGAGAGATAGAGACAGTGTCAGGGAGAGAGTGGTGGAACCTGGAAGCAGCAAGGGCCCCAAAGCAGCTGCACCCACTGTAATTAAGCCACTGGAAGGGGGCCTTGGTCAAATGGCTCTGGCAGGCTGTAACAAGAAAAATAAATTTTTAAATAAAATCCTGTGGACAGTGGGCCTATTTTTAAGGGGGCCTGGAGCTGCAGCTCCATCCGCCCCATTGTTAATTCGGCTCTGCTTCCATCAGATATATAGCTTCTAGCTAATTTGTTATTTTAATGCCCTTTTATTTTGGGAATTGCCCATTGTTTCTGTATAAAAGCTGGACTTTCCATTTCAACAAAACATTGGCGGAATCATTTTTTGGGGTCCTGATTTTATTTCAAAATTTAAGGAATTTTAAGGGTCACATTAGGAAAGAGAGAATTACATTATATCATGTGCACTGGGTTCCTTTTGTGTTCAGTACGTAGCTTGGTAAAGGTAAAAGAAATGAGCAACAATAATTTTCGCTTTATAACTATGCGTTATAATGACAAATTAGCGTCCAGTCATAGAAAGACCACTGCCCCAATTAACGGAAGCTGGAATAATACCATGTTTTTTCTCTTATGTACTTTTATCTATAGTACAGAGTATGTGTCTACAGGGGAACCCCTGGGAACGTTCCTCTCAGTGAAACACTACAATATTTGCGGGTATTGTTTATTGCATGCAGAAGTTGTAATTAATGCAATTACTATATGTGCCTGCGTTTACATTGTCAGCAGGGGCACTGAGCCAGTCAGGAAATGCGTGCTGAGACTGACTGCTCCCACATATGGGACCCAGGGGGGTGGAATGACAGCGACTCCTGTGTTCCCTAAATCTGTGTACTAAGCGTGCATCGTCATTACTGGTCCTTTAGCTCTTCCTCGGGTTCTGTGAGTCAGACAGACTGGGGCTGCTCTCTCTAGGGCAGTGGGGATGTCAGACATTCAGGATAAAGCCGCCGAAAATTCCTGCAGAGACTCCCCGGGGTCCAAAACCAGATGCACAGTTTGTGCCGGACCCACAGCGTTACCATGGAAACGGCAACATCCACGGAACGATTAGGTGGAAATTCCCCCGGCCTGCGCTCAGGACAAAGAGATGAGGAAGCGGAGACGGCGGACAATAAAACAGAGGATCTCACATCACGGAACAGCCTATTATATGTTCTTATGAATTATTGAATGATTTAAGAGCTTGCTCCAAAGGGCAAGACGCTAAATGATCAAATAGCAATACCATGGTTATTGCAGAGAGGGGGCAGAGTCGCCGGCGGAGGGTGCGGGGGGGAGTTGCAGCTGACCATTATCTCTAATGAGCTGTTAGGATGGATGTAAGAAGTTCGGTCATTTTTTTTATACTTCAAATTTTCCTTTTCTATCAATTGTTTGTAGTATATCAGCGGCAGCTGCGGCAGGTACAGCGGGCGCAGCAATTACACAACACGCTGTATCGCCGCAGGCTCCTGATTTATGGGCCCGATTTATCAAGCGGTGATAAGAGCGGAGAAATGGATCAGTGGAGAAGTTGCCCATGGCAACCAATCATTATCTACCTACCATTGGGGGTCATTCCGAGTTGTTCGCTCGTTATTTTTTTTCCGCTACGGAGCGATTAGTCGCAAACTGCGCATGCGCAATGTACAAGTACAAGTAAATTAGCACAAAAGTTTGGTATTTTACTCACGGCGTAACAAAGTTTTTTCATCGTTCTGCTGATCGGAGTGTGATTGACAGGAAGTGGGTGTTTCTGGGCGGAAACTGGCCGTTTTCTGGGAGTGTGCGGAAAAACGCAGGCGTGTCAGGGAAAAACGCGGGAGTGTCTGGAGAAACGGGGGAGTGTCTGGGCGAACGCTGGGTGTGTTTGTGACGTCAAACCAGGAACGAAACTGACTGAACTGATCGCTATTTGTGAGTAGGTCTGGAGCTACTCAGAAACTGCTAAGAATTTTCTATTCACAATTCTGCTAATCTTTCGTTCGCAATTCTGCTAAGCTAAGATTCACTCCCAGAGGGCGGCGGCTCAGCGTGTGCAATGCTGCTAAAAGCAGCTAGCGAGCGAACAACTCGGAATCACCCCCATTGTGTAGAATGTACTTGATGCTTCCTCAAAGCTGGTTAGTTACTTACTATAGACAACTTCAGCACTCTTTTTCACTGCTTAATACATCATCCCCTAAGTGGTCTATGGACAACACGGAGAGGTGGTGGATTTTACTGGAGAAATTTAGTGCACCAAATGTTGCTATTTTTAATGTATTTATTTTATAGTCTCCCGGGTGTGTGTGCTGGGCACCCCCGCTCGGAGTATTGTGCCGATCCAGCTGATTGGACGGCTGCCTCCGTACCACGGCGCCACGCACTGGGCAGTTTATTCAGACCGCCCTGTCCAGTTTTTATTTTTTCAGCCACATCTGCTTGAAAATCTGAACTGACACCCGCGCCACTCCGAAGAGCCCCGCAGATCTGCAGAGATACCAATTTCCGCAGGCACCGAACATAAAAATCATATATGCACATGAGCAGTACTGTTGCATAAGGGACGCACATGGGAAGGGGCAGGCATCTATAGCGCAAGTTCAAAGAGGATTGTTCGTACATGGGGTTGGTGTATCAAGCAGTCAAAAGAGTGGAGAAGTTGCCCGTAGCAACTAGTCAGCATCTACTTACTGCACTTTTGGCCTGGTTCAGGTTTGTTTGCAAATCACACAATTGGTCAAAACCATGCTTCACTGCAGGTGGGGCAGATGTAACATGTGCAGAGAGAGTTAGATTTGGGTGGGTTATATTGTTTCTGTGCAGGGTAAATACTGGCTGCTTTATTTTTACACTGCAATTTAGATTTCAGTTTGAACACAGCCCACCCAAATCTAACTCTCTCTGCACATGTTACATCTGCCCCACCTGCAGTGCAGCATGGTTTTGCCCAGTTGCTTGTTTTTTTGCTTTACTTACAGTATACCTCCCAACATTGGTGGCCAGTGGGTCAGAACCCTTGGCACGTCAAAGGTGCATCCGAGGCCGCAAAGGGGGTGGAACCTTGGGGAATAGGGGCAGGGCTTCATGGCACCCCCATTCTCATCAATGTGGTGGCATGCCCAGCCCTCTCCGAGATGCTGGACATGCCCACAGTCTCTCTCTGCACTGCGCATACTTGCTTACTCTCCCAGATCGACTGAGAGGCTTCTGAAAATCGGATGGCGCTCCCGGCCCCTCGGAAGGGTAGGCAAGTCTCCCGGAGGCGGCATCACCCCTACTTAGCCTTCCACATCCCTCACAGCCTCCTGGTAGTCATCCTTTAAAATAGGCATTCTGGCCGATAATGCAATTTGTGCTGAATCGTGTCATGGTAGCTCCGCCTCCCCCCACGCTTTTCAATACCGGTAATATGGGCAATGAATAGCGGGGGTGGGGCTATAATGATGGGTTTGCATGTCCACACCCCCGCTCCGCCTACCAATGCTGAGGCCAGGCCCCCTGCTGTATCAAACTGGCTGCCCCCTCCCGCATGGGGAAGCCAGAAAGTCGGTAATTATGGCACAATGTTTACGTTTATTCACCCGCTGCTCTGATGTGTGTTCCCCCCAACTGCCCCTTCCCACGAAGGGATACTGTGGCCCTCGGGTGGGAAAGCAGGACAGTCCTGCGGGCCGCTGAATGTGGGACAGTTGGGAGGTAGGCTTATAGTACAAACATGAATCTGGCCCATGCTGCGTAACTTGTCAGTCTACATACCGTATGTTCACACTGAAATATTTATTGCAAATGGCCGTACTCACAGGACGTGCACCAGCCTCCAGAACTGGGCGATGTCCTAACCATAGCTATCATGTGTCAGAGCGGAGGGACTGGATGTAGTGAGGAATCACAGTGCTACGTTCATGTTGTGTGTACTGTAAGTCATCCCCAAACATCTGTATAACACAAAATAATCAATAGGAAGTAACGTCAGTCTCCCACACTCCCCAAACATAACCGATGTCTCATCACGTTCTATGGATCTTATTTACCAGACAGAGACACCAGGTTCTCCTTTGGGAATAAACTAACATTTTTAAAATAACAAATAACAAGTAAATAACATTTTCCCCTAATGAATTGAACAGATGTTTCTAGTGAATATGCGCAACAAAACTAGATGTGCAGCTATAGAGTGTGCAAATAGAGGTGTATCCCACACATCAGAAAAAATAATGAGTATGAAGGAAAATTGCACACACAAGTGTAGCGCTCACCAAGTACCATGACACCACATGTACATAATAGTAAACAGAATGGTATGGAATAAATACAATCACCCTTGATTGGATGATAATCCTCAAATAATTGTAAATGACGGATTTACAATTATTTGAGGATTATCATCCAATCAAGAAGGGTGATTGTATTTATTCCATACCATTCTGTTTACTATTATGTACATGTGGTGTCACAGTACTTGGTGAGCGCTACACTTGTGCGTGCAATTTTCCTTCATACTCATTATTTTCCCCTAATGGGCAAAACCATGTGCAGTGCAGGTGGGGCAGATGTAACATGTGCAGAGAGAGTTAGCTTTGGGTGGGGTGTGTTCAAACTGAAATCTAAATTGTAGTGTAAAAATAAAGAAGACAGTATTTACCCTGCACAGAAACAATATAACCCACCCAAATCTAACTCTCTCTGCACATGTTACATCTGCTCCCCCTGCAGTGCACATGGTTCTGCCCATTAGAGGAAAATGTTATTTTCCAATCAACCTTGAATTCGCCTGTTGTGGACACAATCTGACTTCTTACCGTTGTAGCTAATTTTGGGCTGCAGTGGCATATCCATCACACATGGACTAATACATGAAGTATTCATTATGAGAGGGCTGGTCGTATTGTCTTGTCCCACTGCTAGGAAGACCATGCTCGTTCTACTCTCTAACTCTCCCTCGTTCTCTTCTTCTCTACACATCATACAGAAACGTTCCTCCTCAGGGCCGGCTCCAGGCCCACTAGCACCCCGAGCGAGAAAATGTAAAAGCCCCCCAACCGCACGCTCCTGGAAAAGTGGGTGTGGCCTCCTGGAAAGGTGGGCGTGGCCTCGTAACTTCATATTATCAAACTATAAATAAATATATTTTCACACCCCCTTTACGCACACAATTAGCAGCCTTACACATAACACAGTAGTGTTCCTTACACACACAGTCTCCAGTATAGTGCCAGATACACATAATGTCTCCAGTATAGTGCCAGATACACATAATGTACAGTGCCAGATAGACATGACATGCCCCGTAGCAGTGCCAGCTACACATGACATGCCCCGCAGCAGTGCCAGCTACACATGACATGCCCCGCAGCAGTGCCAGCTACACATGACATGCCCCGCAGCAGTGCCAGCTACACATGACATGCCCCGCAGCAGTGCCAGCTACACATGACATGCCCCGCAGCAGTGCCAGCTACACATGACATGCCCCCCAGCAGTGCCAGCTACACGTGACATGCCCCCCAGCAGTGTCAGCTACACGTGACATGCCCCCCAGCAGTGCCAGCTACACACAATATGCCCCCCGGCAGTGCCAGCTACACATGATAGTGTTCACTTTTTAGGGCAGGGTGCTGATCACAGGGAGGGCACATTTTTAAGTTAGGAGGGCAAAATGATGTACATACTGTAATGCTTGGTGCTCATCTACCTACATGCCGAAGCATGGACAGTGCCCACCGAAGGCGCGCAGCAAAAATTTAGGGGCGTTGCTTCGTGGGGATGGTGCGTGGCCACATAATAGTGGCAATTCGCATTACACCACACAGTAGTGCAGCTAATACACATTGCACCAGGTAGATCCTCCTAGACACTTACGCCAGGCAGAGCACGTTAGACACTTTGCGCCAGGTAGAGCACGTTAGACACTTTGCGCAAGGCAGAGCACTGAGACACATTGCGCCAGGCACAGCACTGAGAAACATTGCGCCAGGCAGAGCACTGAGACTCATTGCCTAGCCACAGACGCCTAGCGGGAACACTACATGATATGCTCCCCAGCCGTGCCATCTACACCTGACATGCCCCCCACCAGTGCCAGCTACACGTGACATGCCCCACAGCAGTGCCAGATACATAAATGGCCACACATTGCAGATATGCCCCCACAGTGCCAGATACATAAATAGCCACACAGTGCAGATATGCCCCCACAGTGCCAGATACATAAGTGCCCCCACAGTGCCAGATACATAAATGCCCCCACAGTGCCAGATACATAAATGCCCCCACAGTGCCAGATACATAAATGCCCCCACAGTGCCAGATACATAAGTGCCCCCACAGTGCCAGATACATAAGTGCCCCCCCAGTGCCAGATACATAAATGTCCCCTGTGCCAGATAAATAAATGTCCCCTGTGCCAGATAAATAAATGCCCCCAGTGCCAGATACATAAATGAACCCACAGTGCCAGATACATAAATGTGCCCAGTGCCAGATACATAAATGCCCCCACAGTGCCAGATACATAAATGTCCCCAGTGCCAGATACATAAATGCCCCCACAGTGCAAGATACATAAATGCCCCCACAGTGCCAGATACATAAATGCCCCCACAGTGCAGATATGCCCCCACAGTGACAGAAACATAAATACCCCCACAGTGCAGATATGACCCCACAGTGCAGATATGACCCCACAGTGCCCTCACAGGTTACAATACCTGCGGTGCTGGGAGCCGGGAGGGGTAGTCCTGCTGAGGGCGCAGGCGGACTGTTCAAAAGTCTTGTGTGCGCGCTATGCAGTGCCAGCGTGCAGTGCCCATTAAGGGTGGCGCCCCGCGCGGCCGCTCTATTCGAACATGCCTGGAGCCGCCCCTGTTCCTCCTATCCACACTGATATAATCACTGGTATGGGTCGCTGGGTCGACACAACTTAGGTCGACAGTCATTAGGTCTACCACTATTGGTTGACGCGCATTAGGTCGACAGGGTCACTAGGTCGACATGGTCATTTGGTCAACATGTACTAAGTCGACAGGTCAAAAGGTCGGCATGAGTTTTTTTTTACTTTTTTTGGTGTCGTTTTCTTCGTAGTGTGACCGGGAACCCCATAGTACACAGTGTCCCCTCGGGCAAGGTGCCTCACTCCGCTACCGCTGCGCACGGCGCAGGTTACTATTCCCAGTCGTAGTCCACATGGATTGTAAAGTATGAAAAAGTCCAAAAATTGTACAAAAAATTCGAAAAACTCATGTCAACCTTTTGAACTGTCGACCTAGTACATGTCGACCTAGTGACCCTGTCGACCTAATGCATTTCGACCAATAGGGGTCGACCTAATGACTGTCGACCTAAGTGGTGTCGACCTAATCCCATAATCACACTCATGGACACATCAATGCCTAACGCACAAGAGCAGCACAATCATCTTCTGAAATTCTCTGCACTGCTGTGAGTATCCCTGCAATCTGGTTGGTCACAGTTTTTTTTTCTATCCTCCAAAACCGGGGACATACAGATGAGCAGATGAACAAGAGTTCCAAAAATGTTCTCAGACTTTGCTAAAACGTGCCTTACAATAAGTTCCAGAGGATCAACTGATTACTAATCTAGTAGCAGTTACTGAAAAATCTGAACTTTCATCCAATCACAGTTCAGGGAGCAGATACCTTCATCTTTCATCACTACTGATTAGAGATGAGCGGGTTTGGTTCGTCGAGATCCGAACCGCCCCGAACTTCACGTGTTTTTCATGGGTCCGAGGCAGCTTCGGATCTTCCCGCCTTGCTCGGTTAACCCGAACGAGGCCGAACGTCATCATCCCACTGTCGGATTCTCGCGAGATTCGTATTCCATATAAAGAGCCGCGCGTCGCCGGCATTTTCACTCGTGCATTGGAGATTGAACGGAGAGGACGTGGCTACGTTCTCTGCCTGAAAAGCTCAATGTCTGTGCTCAGTGTGCTGCAAATATCTGTGCTCAGTGTGCTGCAAATATCTGTGCTCAGTGTGCTGCAAATATCTATGTTATCTGCCTGAAAAGCTCCATATCTGTGCTCAGTGTGCTGCAAATATCTGTGCTCAGTGTGCTGCATTGTGGGGACCACCAGTATATTATAGTAGTACAGTACAGTAGGCCATTGCTGTATCTTGCAGCTCCGTTCTAGACAGTATCCTGATGCTCAGTGCTCAATATCTGCTGCATTGTTGTGTGACCAGTATACTATATAGTAGTACAGTGCAGCATTTTGGTGACCACCAGTATAGTACAGTACAGTAGGCCATTGCTGTATCTTGCAGCTCCGTGTCACTGCAAGTATCCATATCTGGGCTGCATTGTTGTGAGCAGTATATATAGTAGTACAGTGCAGCATTTTGGTGACCAACAGTATATAGTAGTACAGTACAGTAGGCCATTGCTGTATCTTGCAGCTCCGTGTCACTTCAAGTATCCATATCTGTGCTGCATTGTTGTGAGCAGTATATAGTAGTACAGTGCAGCATTTTGGGGACCACCAGTATATATAGTAGTACAGTACAGTAGGCCATTGCTGTATCTTGCTGCTCTGTTTCACTTCTAGTATCCTGATCAGTGCTTAATATCTGTGCTCAGTGTCAGTGCTGCATTGTGGTGACCAGTATACTACAGTACAATAGTCCAGTGCTGTTCTCGCTGCTCAGTGTCAGTTCTCCGTAGTATCATCAGTGATCAGTATAATCAGTGATCAGTATAATCAGTGCTCAGTAAAATCAGTTCTCAGTATAATCAGTGCGCTGTTAGACGTGCGCCCGTTTTCCGCCATTAGTGCATTGGGATTTAGACAGTTGATGAAGTTATTGTGTCCCCGGTACAAAATCCCATCTAGATTCCACTTCACTAGGCAGGCGATAGCGAGATTTTACCAATTAATATCAGATTATTAATTACAGTGATCTTGCCAAATGAGTCCAATGATTTTGTCATTTTCTTCCAGTGATTTGGACCAATAATACCATTGATTAGAATGAATAATTCCAGTGATTTTGTCATTTTCTTCCAGTGATTTGGACCAATAATACCATTGATTAGAATGAATAATTCCTGTGATTTTGTCATTTTCTTCCAGTGATTTGGACCAATAATACCATTGGTTAGAACAAATAATTCCTGTGATATTGAGGTGTTTGTGTCGCTTAGCTTAGCCGTCCAGCGACCACAGTGCACCTCTTTTTCTCTTTCCTTTGCATCATGTGCTGTTTGGGGCCAATGTTTTTAAGTGCCATCCTGTCTGCCACTGCAGTGCCACTCCTAGATGGGCCAGGTGTTTGTGCCGCCCTCTTGGGTTGCTTAATTTAGTCATCCAGCGACCTCGGTGCAAATTTTAGGACTAAAAATAATATTGTGAGGTGTGAGGTGTTCAGAATACACTGGAAATGAGTAGAAATTGTGGTTATTGAGGTTAATAATACTATAGGATCAAAATTCCCCCCAAAATTCTATGATTTAAGCTGTTTTTGAGGGGTTTTTGAAAAAAAACACCCAAATCCAAAACACACCCGAAACCAATAAAAAAATTTCAGGGAGGTTTTGCCAAAATGCGGCCGAATCCAAAACATGGCGTGGAACCGAATCCAAAACCAAAACACAAAACCCGAAAAATTTCCGGTGCACATCTCTACTACTGATCCACTATCACTATCACCATTTCAACCGTACAATCTCTTGTGCACTGACAAGCCACAGAGTTCTTATTTATGGTGTTACTCAGGGGTAAGTTTTATAGCTAGTTCCAGCAACTGAAAACTAACCATTAAATCCAAAATCCATAACATCTTAGCAAACCACATCCCAATCATTGCTAAAGTCCTTTTTAAATTATTAATCAACCAAGGATCAATTACTAAATTCCATGTAGCCAATAACTAATAAGCCACTGACTAATCATTAACATAACTTCAATAATTGACCCTATTGATTGCTAATCAGACAATTAAAATCAATGAGGACTTAAACTTAATCAATGACTAAAAGATAGTGAACAGAGATCAATAACATCTTAAGCTTACTGTGGCCGGAGAGACTAGCCAGCCACACGTGTAATGGCGTCTGCGGCACTGAAGGGGTTAACCCTCGTGCCCAGCGCCATGTTGCGGACTGTTTAAAAGTTTGTTGAATGATGTGTTTTAACATGTCATATGTAGTGCTCTGTGCACCATTGCAGGAAGACATGTTTAAATGTATTTATTTTATATTCAAGACAGGCTTGGTGTATATTTAAAGGGAAACACGTGTTTAAATGAAATGTATTTAAAGGAAAAATGCAGTTACTATAGATGTCTGAATAAGCATCTCTTATCCTCTGGAAATAGGAAGTGGCATGCTAATGGTCCTGTCCTAGCAGCGAGGTGTGAAGGACAATACCTTTTGATGTGTAAGTTCCTTAAAGAGAGATGCTAATCACTGGGTCTATGGGCTTGGAACTTGTTTCATGTAGGCGATTTGATATACGATCCCTGAATGGCAGATAAAGGAAGGAAGACTGTTTGTTTGTATTGTAGCCATTCCTGTTGTAATCTCAAACACTGAGATTGCCTGGAGATGTGAATGACCAGAAACATCTGTATTTTGAAGATATGTGATAAATTTATCAATAGTGAATGGTAATCTGATACCAAACGTTGTCTGGGTGACAGGAAGGAGGATATTGTTTTATTGCACTTATATCCTTGTAAAATGTAATTTATTGGTATTTTGTAAAATAACCTGATTGGTTGGAGAAGACAGGGAGGGCTTACCCCCCTGTGGTACTGTGTGGAAAACTGACATAAAAAGGAGACCAGCGTGCCTCCAGAGTTGTAGTTATTGTAACATCTTATTCTGCTGAAAACATCTGATTGTATGCTGTTGCCCCTAGCAATAGGGAGGAGCCTTTTTAAAGGTTATCATTGAGCAATAAACATCTTTGCCTCAAGAAGACTGCTTCATCTTGTGACCAACAGGGTTAGGCCAAACCTAGCCCCGTCCTCCGGCTGTCCAGGGAAGCACCTAGCGTCTCCAAGCTCCGCCTTCCGCCAGCTACCGGTAGAGGCCTAGTAAGTGGCTAGTGGGGATTCGTCAGCACCACACAGCTGTGGTAAAGCAGTGCGTCGGCACATACAGAGCAGAACCGTGGTTCCAAACGCCACGGCAGGTTAGGAGTTTAACTAAAAAAAATTACACCTGGCGCTGTCACCTTACAAGGTGCAAGCAGCTCGTCTCAGGGGACTGATCCCTGTTCACCCAAGAATATACCCAACAAAAACAGAAGAATTGAGACAGCGCTATTCACTTTGTAAAAAATATATTTCTAGTTTACTTTTCAATAAATAAAAACAATAAAGACTATAACATACAATTATACAATACACGCTTTGAACTATAGTGCCGGCCGGTACTAATGATATACTAACAATATATTTAAAACTATACCATATCAACACTGAATGTTGCCACTCTAAATCACCTTTCTAATCACCTGTGTTACCACACTCTTGGTCCCTTTAATGAGAGTTTTTAATCTCAGAGTCAATATCACACAGTGGCTAGAAAACTGATCTATTTGGATAAAGCACAATCTCAACCAAACATACTATATAAAATAAAAATTATAATTTATAAATGGCATCCATTTATCACAACAATTTAATTTATTAAAACACCGAATATGTAATGAATAATGCAGCTGATAATCAATAATCAGCTACTATTGAGCAGAGTCCATATATTCCAATCCAGATATTTGCCATAGGTAAGTATAATTAATACCACAGATGGAACTCATTTAATTATTGTCCATATATGTCAATCAATCTGATTGTTAGTATTTTATAAGATGATTAATAATTCGGCTGTTAATAAAGCAGTTAATTAGTGTAGAATTGAAGATAAATTGATTTTAGTTAATATTTTAGCTGTTGTTAAGACCACAGATTAACTGATTAACGGATTATATTCCAAATGTCCCAGTCTCCACTCAGCATACCGTACACTTTATATTCAGTATTTTACCTCTCCTTAGATCGTTGTAGGCATGGCAGCCGCTCCAACAATTTGAGATAATGTTCAAAAGATGTGCACCACTTTCCAGAATAGAGGTTTTCTCTCCCGGGTACAGCTTCGGACAAGTGCCTCAATCAGCCACCGCAACTGCTGTATGATGTAATGTCTGTCCCGGCAACCACCTTTATCAACCACTCTCCTCAGTACAGCATGTATTGGTAGGTAGCTTCAACAAGCCACACTGCTGTAACGTATTGAGGTGCACGGTATCCTAAGTCAGCCGCAGCAGACGCTGTATGATAAAGTACTTGTCCCGGCAATTACCTCCACTCTCCACTCTCCGCTCTCCACTCTCCGCTCTCCTTTACACAGCGTGCGCTGGTGAGAGTGCTTTAGCAAGCCACGAGACAGTGGCACAATGAGGTATAGAGTATCCACAGTGATCTCTCCGAGTCTCCAAACGCGTTTCTCCGCCTACCCTCCGGCTTCGGCAGCTTCCTCAGTGTAACACTGTGTACACTGAGGAAGCTGCCGAAGCCGGAGGGTAGGCGGAGAAACGCGTTTGGAGACTCGGAGAGATCACTGTGGATACTCTATACCTCATTGTGCCACTGTCTCGTGGCTTGCTAAAGCACTCTCACCAGCGCACGCTGTGTAAAGGAGAGCGGAGAGTGGAGAGCGGAGAGTGGATAGTGGAGGTAATTGCCGGGACAAGTACTTTATCATACAGCATCTGCTGCGGCTGACTTAGGATACCGTGCACCTCAATACGTTACAGCAGTGTGGCTTGTTGAAGCTACCTACCAATACATGCTGTACTGAGGAGAGTGGTTGATAAAGGTGGTTGCCGGGACAGACATTACATCATACAGCAGTTGCGGTGGCTGATTGAGGCACTTGTCCGAAGCTGTACCCGGGAGAGAAAACCTCTATTCTGGAAAGTGGTGCACATCTTTTGAACATTATCTCAAATTGTTGGAGCGGCTGCCATGCCTACAACGATCTAAGGAGAGGTAAAATACTGAATATAAAGTGTACGGTATGCTGAGTGGAGACTGGGACATTTGGAATATAATCCGTTAATCAGTTAATCTGTGGTTTTAACAACAGCTAAAATATTAACTAAAATCAATTTATCTTCAATTCTACACTAATTAACTGCTTTATTAACAGCCGAATTATTAATCATCTTATAAAATACTAACAATCAGATTGATTGACATATATGGACAATAATTAAATGAGTTCCATCTGTGGTATTAATTATACTTACCTATGGCAAATATCTGGATTGGAATATATGGACTCTGCTCAATAGTAGCTGATTATTGATTATCAGCTGCATTATTCATTACATATTCGGTGTTTTAATAAATTAAATTGTTGTGATAAATGGATGCCATTTATAAATTATAATTTTTATTTTATATAGTATGTTTGGTTGAGATTGTGCTTTATCCAAATAGATCAGTTTTCTAGCCACTGTGTGATATTGACTCTGAGATTAAAAACTCCCATTAAAGGGACCAAGAGTGTGGTAACACAGGTGATTAGAAAGGTGATTTAGAGTGGCAACATTCAGTGTTGATATGGTATAGTTTTAAATATATTGTTAGTATATCATTAGTACCGGCCGGCACTATAGTTCAAAGCGTGTATTGTATAATTGTATGTTATAGTCTTTATTGTTTTTATTTATTGAAAAGTAAACTAGAAATATATTTTTTACAAAGTGAATAGCGCTGTCTCAATTCTTCTGTTTTTGTTAGGTTAGGAGTTTGATGGTGGCAGCGAGAACCCGCCCACAGCGCAGTGGGTGGAGTCAGTAACAGGCGGTTACTGACGGTAAGCGGGAATCCCCTATGTGGTCAGGCCTCGTGCGGCTTGACCTTCCAATCTGTGCGCAGTCAACGGGACGCGAAAGCGGCGAGTGCTTTCGTACGGTACCGTCCTGTCACACTTACCATCTTACCAAGCATTTTAGCTCAGTTAGCAGTCAGTCACTCCTCTGTCTCTTCTTATGGAAAATCGCTCCAAAAATATTGTCGTTTTCTGTGCTTGCCTCTAATTTATAACCTGCTCCATCTCTGACTTTCTCCACCTCTTACCTGCTCCATGTCTGACCTGCTCCATCTCTGACCTGCTCCATCTCTGACCTGCTCCATCTCTGACCTCCTCCATACAGTATGTGTCTTCCTTCATCTTTTGCCTGCTCTGTCTCTGACCTGCTGATCTCTTACATGCTGCACCTCTGATCTTTTCTACCGCTTACCTGCTCCACCTCTGTCTTACACCACCTCTGCCCTGCTCCACATAGTACCTGTTCCATATGTGTCCTGCTTCATCTCTGACCTGCTCCATCTCTGACCTGCTCCATCTCTGACCTGCTCCAACTCTGACCTGCTCCATCTCTGACCTCCTCCATACAGTATGTGTCTTCCTTCATCTTTTGCCTGCTCTGTCTCTGACCTGCTGATCTCTTACATGCTGCACCTCTGATCTTTTCTACCGCTTACCTGCTCCACCTCTGTCTTACACCACCTCTGCCCTGCTCCACATAGTACCTGTTCCATATGTGTCCTGCTTCATCTCTGACCTGCTCCATCTCTGACCTGCTCCATCTCTGACCTGCTCCAACTCTGACCTGCTCCATCTCTGATCTGCTCCATCTCTGACCTGCTCCACCTCTGTCTTACACCACCTCTGCCCTGCTCCACATAGTACCTGTTCCATCTGTGTCCTGCTTCATCTCTGACCTGCTCCATCTCTGACCTGCTCCAACTCTGACCTGCTCCAACTCTGACCTGCTCCAACTCTGACCTGCTCCATCTCTGACCTCCTCCATACAGTATGTGTCCTCCTTCATCTTTTGCCTGCTCTGTCTCTGACCTGCTTATCTCTTACATGCTGCACCTCTGATCTTTTCTACCGCTTACCTGCTCCACCTCTGTCTTACACCACCTCTGCCCTGCTCCACATAGTACCTGTTCCATCTGTGTCCTGCTTCATCTCTGACCTGCTCCATCTCTGACCTGCTCCAACTCTGACCTGCTCCAACTCTGACCTGCTCCATCTCTGACCTGCTCCATCTCTGACCTGCTCCACCTCTGTCTTACACCACCTCTGCCCTGCTCCACATAGTACCTGTTCCATCTGTGTCCTGCTTCATCTCTGACCTGATCCATCTCTGACCTGCTCCAACTCTGACCTGCTCCAACTCTGACCTGCTCCAACTCTGACCTGCTCCATCTCTGACCTCCTCCATACAGTATGTGTCCTCCTTCATCTTTTGCCTGCTCTGTCTCTGACCTGCTGATCTCTTACATGCTGCACCTCTGATCTTTTCTACCGCTTACCTGCTCCACCTCTGTCTTACACCACCTCTGCCCTGCTCCACATAGTACCTGTTCCATATGTGTCCTGCTTCATCTCTGACCTGCTCCATATCTGACCTGCTCCACTGACCTGCTCCATCTCTGACCTGCTCCATCTCTGACCTGCTCCAACTCTGACCTGCTCCATCTCTGACCTGCTCCATCTCTGACCTGCTCCAACTCTGACCTGCTCCATCTCTGATCTACTCCATCTCTGACCTGCTCCAACTCTGACCTGCTCCAACTCTGACCTGCTCCAACTCTGACCTGCTCCATCTCTGACCAGCCTTGCGCCACCTCTGTTCAATTCCACATCTGACCAGCTCTATCTCTGTCCTGCTCCATCTCTGACATGCTCCATCTCTGACCTGCTCCATCTCTGACCTGCTCCAACTCTGACCTGCTCCATCTCTGACCTGCTCCATCTCTGACCTGCTCCAACTCTGACCTGCTCCATCTCTGACCTGCTCCATCTCTGACCTGCTCCATCTCTGACCTGCTCCAACTCTGACCTGCTCCATCTCTGATCTGCTCCAACTCTGACCTGCTCCAACTCTGACCTGCTCCAACTCTGACCTGCTCCAACTCTGACCTGTTCCATCACTGACCTGCCTTGCGCCACCTCTGTCCTATTCCACATCTGACCTGCTCTATCTCTGTCCTGCTCCATCTCTGACCTGCTCCATCTCTGACCTGCTCCAACTCTGACCTGCTCCATCTCTGACATGCTCCATCTCTGACCTGCTCCATCTCTGACCTGCTCCAACTCTGACCTGCTCCATCTCTGACATGCTCCATCTCTGACCTGCTCCATCTCTGACATGCTCCATCTCTGACCTGCTCCATCTCTGACCTACTCCAACTCTGACCTGCTCCATCTCTGACCTGCTCCATCTCTGACCTGCTCCAACTCTGACCTGCTCCATCTCTGACCTGCTCCATCTCTGACCTGCTCCATCTCTGACCTGCTCCATCTCTGACCTGCTCCAACTCTGACATGCTCCATCTCTGATCTACTCCATCTCTGACCTGCTCCAACTCTGACCTGCTCCAACTCTGACCTGTTCCATCACTGACCTGCCTTGCGCCACCTCTGTCCTATTCCACATCTGACCTGCTCTATCTCTGTCCTGCTCCATCTCTGACCTGCTCCATCTCTGACCTGCTCCAACTCTGACCTGCTCCATCTCTGACATGCTCCATCTCTGACATGCTGCATTTCTTTTTTTTGTATAATGGTTTTTATTGGATTTCAAACAAACAGAAAACCAAAAGCGATAGTACACATTACATCAGTAATACAGAGGGGTGACAGAATTGAACAACCATCAAAAATGTACATAACACCATAACCGTACAACAGAATGTTCAGTTCACTAATCGTGTACCACCAAATTTGGCAACAAGCAAATAAAGAACAAAAAAGACAACAGATAGTGCAATGACAAAAGAAAGACAAGGAGAGAGACAATACAGTGACACAAATAGGAAAACATAAAGACACGGGCCAGGTTCCACCACAGGAATATTCCTAAAACGGCATAATCAAACATTGATATGTAAAGGTGAGTGAGGAAGTCAATCATAGTCAGGTAGTGTCAGATAGTGGGGAAAGTAATTGTGATATATCTGCAGAGCCATTAATAACCATGGGAAGCCTTCACCACTCCCGGAATTCCTCACACTTCGACCATCTCTCCCACACCCGAGGAGGCGATATTGAATATACCCCCCCTGCTGTTTCAAATAATAAATGTTTGTGAGTATTGTTAATAATAGATTGGATGGTGGGTATCGACTGTGATTTCCACAGCTGTCCAATTGCAGCCTTGGTGGATATTAGGACATGTCCAGCCACATATCTGTCACATAGCAGTAAATCAAAAGTTGACTAATGAAATAAAGCAAACAAAGGATTCATTGGTACCTCCATCCCCAGCACCTCCCGCAGAAGGGAGAACACTTCAGTCCACAGCGGCTGTAGAGTCGGGCATTCCCAGAAGATATGCAAAATATTACCCACATGGTAGCAATTTCTCCAGCAAAGCCGGGAAACCGAGGGCCAGATGCTATGAAGCCGCTGCGGGGTAAAATACGCTCTGTGGCATAATTTATAATACATTTCAGAATGTTGGAGGCATCTAGAAATCTTAAAGCACCTTGAGGAGATGGAGTCCCACTCTTCTTCTCGAAGAACAATAGATAGATCCCTTTCCCATTTCAGCTGCGAGGGAGTCTTACCCTGTTTAGTCAGAAGCACAATATACTGATACCATTTGGAAATCCCACCTCCATGTGCAGGAGAAGACAGCCTAGAGTGTAAGGAAGCAGGGAGGGGAACGAGGCCTACTAATCTACCAGAACAGGAATGGAGCTAGTGACGTATTTGCAGGTATTTGAAGAAATCCTGTTTTGGTATACCTGAATGGGTTTGTAAGCTAGAGAAGGTCACCAAACCTCCTTCCGAACAGAGATTCCTCAAATGCACAATCCCAGCATCTATCCAAACGTCCAGTGCAAGATTAGGTCACAAGTCACAAGCAATAGTTCTAAGCGATAAGTCGGCTGACGGCAGCGAAACAGTCGGGTCAGATGAAACAACAGAATACCAAAGTTTCAAGGTGTTTCTAATCTATTCCCCTGGGCCTTTCCATTTTGGGACTCTATGGATGGGCAGCATAAAAAGATCTCTCATGTCTATTGGACCGAGGAAAGACCGTTCGATGAGGACCCACGGTTTGGGGTTGTGCATATTGAACCAATCCCGGGCCTGACTGAGAACACAGGCGGTGTGGTACACTTCTAAATTAGGGTAAGCCACCCCTCCTACAGTCTTGGGTGACAGCAAAACCTGCCTAGCAATGCGAGGTCTAGACCCCTTCCAGATATAGTGAGAACATTTTTTGTTAGCCCTTATATTAAGAGGTTTGGGAAAACTGCGAGGGATAGCGCGAAACAGGTATAGGAGTTTAGGAAGTAAGATCATCTTAGTTGCAGAGATACGTCCTAGCCAGGAAAGTTCATGGAGGGACCATTCTTTAATTAATTTTTCAAAAGCGTTTAATAAGGGTGTGTAATTAGAGTCGTATAAATCCCCATCTAAAGAGAGATGGATACCCAAATACTTGATAGATCTCCCTTGCCAAGCGTAACGGTATCTGTCTTTGAACAAAGCGACAGTGCTTGGTGGAGTGTGAAGCGGTAAGGCTTCCGTTTTGGAAGTGTTTAACTTGTAATAGGAAACTCTGGAATAACGATCCAGAATACTATGGAGGACCGGGAGGGAGGTGTCAGGGTGGGTTAAACAAAGCAATATGTCGTCAGCAAATAAACTGATTTTGTGCGGCAGACCTCCTATCACTGGACCCGTAATTGTCAGCTCGGACCTAATAGTTTCGGCTAGAGGCTCAATAGCTAAGGCGAATATAAGGGGTGACAATGGACAACCCTGTCTAGTGCCATTCGAGATATCGAAACCTCCCGACAAACAGCCATTGACAAACACCCTTGCAGAGAGAGCAGAGTACAGAGCGAATATAGAGTCCAAGAACCTCCCAACAAATCCAAATTTATCCAGAACTGCTCTCAGATATCCCCAGTGGAGTCTCTCAAACGCCTTTTCAGCGTCTAATGACAGAATGAGGAAGGGCGTCTTATGTGCATCGCAATATTCCATTATGTTGTACACTCTACGAGTGTTGTCCGGGGCCTGCCTGCCTGGAACAAATCCGACCTGGTCAGCAGCTATGAGAGATGGGAGCAGCGGGGAGAGGCGGTTGGCAATAAGCTTTGCAAAAAGCTTAACATCAGTATTTAACAGAGCTATGGGACGATAATTTTGGACAGATGTAGGGGGCTTGCCAGGTTTAAGAATAGCAACTATTTGTGCCTCAAGCATTTCCCTCGGAAACCTCCCCACAGCTGACGCCTCATTAAAAACAGACAACAGCACAGGGGCTAAGTCAGCTTTAAATGATTTGTAAAAATTAGAAGGGAAGCCATCAGGGCCCGGGGCTTTGTCTCTCGGGAGATCATCAATAGCTACTTCCAGTTCTGTTATTGTCCAAGGGGAACTGAGGGACAGACAGGCCGCGGAGTCCAGCATCAGGAGGGAGATTCCCTTTAGGAAAGACTGGATATCAGCTGCTCCGGGTTGGGGGGTAGTCGGGTCCAATCTTAAACTGTATAGTCGAGAATAATCCTCTGCAAAAGTGTTTGCAATATCATAAGGGTCAGACACTCTAGATCCCGTGGAGGAGCAGACATAGTGTATTCTGGCCCTAACTCGTCTACCTCATAGCTTCCGAGCCAAAAGGCGACCCGCCTTATTACCAAGTGTATAAAACCTCTGGTTCAGTCGCGCGATATTGCGTTTCTGATCCTGCAGAGAGAAAATGTTAACTTTTTCCCTAGCAGCTAGTAATAGCTTGAAAACCGATCTATTTTGAGGGTCAGCTTTATGCAGCAATTCAAGTCTGGTGACCTCTCTTTCAGCCACCAAGCGCTCATGTTGTTGAGAGCGTTTAAGCCTTGAAGCTGTTTGGATGGCAGATCCCCGAACTACAGCCTTAAAGGAGCACCAGTTATTAAAGATCAAGGTATCTTCAGGTTTATTAGTGTCTAGGAATAACTGTATAGAATGTTGTATGGCGAGAAAATCTTCGGGGTGGTTAAGTAAGAAATTTCCCAACCTCCAGGGCCCTGGAGAAACCTTACAGGCCTCTAGATCCCAGACTACCAATAATGGGGAGTGATCTGACCAAGTCACTGGCAATATAGTTATTTCCCGAATGGCTGTTAGGGTCTCTTTATTAGTCAAAGCGAGGTCAATTCTAGAATACGAGGAGTGAACATGTGAGTAGAAAGAGTAGTCTCTCTCAGTGGAATGTTTGGTTCTCCATGCATCATACAGATCGTATTCACCTAGTAAGTGGCGAAGGCCAGCGTTCCCACCATGGGAGGTCATATTCCCGGGAAGGGAGCCTCTAGTAGCCCGAGACCTATCCATAACGGGATCAACAACTAGATTGAAATCCCCAGAATCAGAAGGGTCCCCTTAGTGTGCTTCTGTATTAAAGAACATATTTTCTTGCAGAACGCAAGCTGACCAGAGTTCGGTGCATAACAAGAAACTAAAGTGACCATAGCATTTTCAAGTAATCCTATCAATATGAGGTACCGACCTTCAGGGTCTACAATTTGAGATTCTAGGGTGAAGGAGCAGTTCAGGGAAAACATTATCGCCATACCAGCCTTTTTTGTGGGACCATTAGCCATATAGCAGGTAGGGAAACGGCTACCCTGAAATCTAGGGCGGTCTAATTTCCTAAAATGAGTTTCTTGAATTGCAACCACATTCGCTTTCATTTTATAGAAAGAGGACAGAGCCAGTTTACGCTTCTGAGGGGAGTTCAATCCTTTAACGTTTAGTGAGATTATTTTGACCATAATTAATTAATCGGGAAGCGGAGTGACTGTTGGAACCAACAGATACAATCAGGGAGAATACCGTATCCTGAACTTTGTGACATAGAGGAAACAAAACCCTGGGGGAGACAAGACACATAAGGGGAACATACAGGGGTGGACAAGAGAAGAATAGAAAGAAAGTAAGGAAACAGACCCTGTAAAGATATAGAGCCATAGTAAGGCGCCAAAACATCCAGTGCCTCACACAACTAGATAGAGAGGTTGGTGGCCAACCTCCCCGCAATCAAACAGCTGAGGGTTGTGAATCTCGGCATACAGAAAGAAATCCACACGACATACAGAACATAGAAATGTAAAACTGCAGAAACATGCTATCTTAAGAAAAAAAATATCACTTCGATCCAGAGTAAGCAGGTTAAGCTAAGGTCAACAGTGAAAACATCATAATGAGGCAAAATACGTATCTTAGACCCCTAAAACAAGGCTCCAAACTGCGCGTATATGTCAGACCTGGAGAAAGAAAACTACAGAGCAAGCGCAAAATTAGTAGTCAACTTGTGTATGAACGATAGCAGTCACTGCAGCAATACAGCTTGGAAAGGTAATCTCCGCCAACCGGAGGCCGTTCTTGGCAAATAGGTGTAGCAGAAGGGTGACTCTACTTCTCGACCGTCGACCAGTCCTGCTGGAGTCGGTGGTCAGGAGAGCAGGGCCCGCGATCGCCCCCTAGATTCCATTTACGAAGAAGTCTCATACCATCCTCCACCGAAGAAATAGCAATAGTGGAACCGTCTCTAGAAATTAGCAGACGCGTGGGGAAACCCCATCTATAAACAATGCCAGCCTTCCGAAGAGCCACGGTAACAGGTTGGAAAGAGCATCTTTTAATAAGGGTGTACTGCGACAAGTCTCCAAAGAGTTGAAGCTGGCCTAAAGCCCCTGCTGAGTCAGAAGAAGGTCTAGCCGCTTTCAGCAGAGACTCTTTAATATGGTAGAAATGAACCCTCATTAGAACATCTCTGGACGATCCTTCTGGAGCACTCCGGACTTCGGAAGCCGATGTATGCGGTCTATAAGCAGATCTGAAGAAGTGGCAGAGGGCAGCAGTTTCTTGAAAATCTCTATAGTATAGTCATGAAGGCTGCTATTGGAGACCGATTCCGGAACCCCCCTGAGTTTAAGGTTGTTCCTGCGCGAACGATCTTCCAAACCCGCAACTTTATCCCGCAGGGCAGCCACTTCTCCCTCGAGGGTATCATGAGAGTCAATAAGGGAATTATGTGAGCCCACCACCTCACCCATTTTGGTTTCCAGTTGACCGGTCCTCTCACCTAAATCTTCAATAGAGCTCTGGCAGGATTTCAACATGGTTCTAAACTCAGATGTCACTTCGTCTTTAAATTGATGTAACAGAAGTTTCATACTACCCACTGTTAAGGCTTCACTATCCTCCAAACGCGGTGAAGAGGGGGCGTCGGTGGGAGGGGATGCAGACGCCAGAGGAGAAGACAGCATGGTTGAGGGTGTCGAGCCAGTCGCAGGAACTCCAGCCTCATGAGGCTTGTTGCGGTAGGGAGAAGGCTTAAAAAAGGCGACCTGTGAGACCGGTTTGGAGGCTTTATGCTTTTTTGGAGGCATGCTGGGCACTGTTCCTGAGAAATGTTGAGTACAGTAGAAAGGGAGCGACAGCGGGGACTCAATCCAATAGAAGAATGACCGTGTCGTGTGTAGAGATGTGTTGGCTAGAATGACTGCAGGGAGGCACTAGTAGGACATAATGCAAAGTAGGTCACATCTCAGTACAACGGTGGTAGCACAGATTCATGAGGGCGACCATCGATCCCCAGTCACCTCCTAGCAGAGGGGCTCCAGATTTAGGAAGCAGATAGCACTGGAAATATAGGATCTCAGCTCCACAGCTAAAGGGGCTATCAAGTAAAGGGACCAGGTAGGAGGTTGTAGGCACTGTAGGTATAACCAACATGTACTGTAGGTGTGAAATAGGTCAGAGAAGCACTTGGGATACACAGATCCAGACTGCTGTGTATAGCAAAGATTCCAGCAGCTCAGGCTATAAAGAGGAGGCAGCAGAACTACCCTCCGCAAATTAATTCCCAAATAGAGGTACAAGGGGGCTTATGGGAGGGGTGTGCTCTATGTGCTCTACTACCCTGACCAGTAACAATGGCAGCTCCTATCACCAGACCCAGTGCAGGGAGATGACTAATCACCAGCACAGAGAGAGTAGCCGGCCCCGCCCGCACCACCCACGGAGCTGCCCACAGCCGTGGACAGACTCCTGCAGACACCCAGACCTCCTGTGTGTGCACCGGAGCCCCGGTCACAACAAGGTAAGCAAGCGGGAGGGGGCGTGGAGCTCACCGGCCACTCAGGGCCGCCGCCGGGTCCCGGCAGGACAGACCGCAGCCGCGGTTCAGAGGGGGAGACAGGCGCGGGTGCTCACCGCTCGCGAGCCGGACCACTGCCGCCGGAGCCCAGGGGGAGCGCCTGCAGATAACACCTCCGCACTCCTCTTCAGGGCAGCCGCTTCCTTCCACGAACTCCTCCACCGAGCGGCCTGCCCAGCCGCCTCACTTCCGGTCAGGACGAGAGCGCACTGTAGTCCCCGGCATCAGGTGGAGAGGAGGGCCGCAACCCACAGGAACCCTTAAAAGGGTCCCCCGATTCCGCAGCCCAGACCCTCCGATTCCAGATATGGGAGACAAATAGCAGTAGAGGAAATGGGGGGTTAGGATCCCCTGAGGCACTGTTTCTTACTATTAAGAAGGCAAAACTGGCAGGAGCTCTCCAGATTCACCACCTCGCAGCTCACAGGCTAGGCCACGCCCCCTAACATGCTGCATTTCTGACCTGCTAGATCGCTGATCTACTACATCTCTGTCCTGCTCCATCTCTACCATGATCTATCTCTGGCCTGTTCCATTTCTGTCCTGCTCCATCTCTGACCTGCATATCTCTGACCTGTTCCACCTCTGAAATGCTAATTTTCTGACCTGCTACCTCTCCGTGCTGCTCCTCCTCTGATCTGCCTCATTGCTGTCCTGTTCTGTCTCTGAAATGCTCCATCTCTGTCCTGCTCCATTTCTGATCTGCAAATCTCTGACCTGCTCCACCTCACTCCTGCTCCATCTCCTACCTGCTACAAGGACCAGCATGCCTTCCAAATGCTGATTCCATTCAATGCCTTCTAACATATGTAGATAAACAGTGGTAGCTGCTCAATCATTCCTGGAGATAATTATATATCAGGTGCTAGAAAAGGGGAGGGGTCCCAAACAAACAGCAGACAGAGAGGGGTTTGCTCCACCCCCCACCCCCCCTTCCCCCCCAACCCACCCGATTGTCCCCCCAGCACACTAACAATTACCTGTAACGATACCTGAACCTATCTGGTAATAGAATTTCAGAGAATTGGTTACATGCGTTTGCAAAGACATGGTTAGCTGCTGAGCCGCGTCAAGTCTTCTCCGATATCAGCAGTCCTAACACTACATAACAGGGAGATCTTAGGGGTGGCTCCCAGGTAAGCTATCCCTCAGTCTGGATGCGTTTTGTATGAGTTTTTATCATGAGGCCTTACTGTAGACAAATCACATGGCCCTATGTGGGCACTGCTATTATGTAGTGCTAGGACTAGAGATGAGCGCCTGAAATTTTTCGGGTTTTGTGTTTTGGTTTTGGGTTCGGTTCCGCGGCCGTGTTTTGGGTTCGAACGCGTTTTGGCAAAACCTCACCGAATTTTTTTTGTCGGATTCGGGTGTGTTTTGGATTCGGGTGTTTTTTTCAAAAAACACTAAAAAACAGCTTAAATCATAGAATTTGGGGGTCATTTTGATCCCAAAGTATTATTAACCTCAAAAACCATAATTTACACTCATTTTCAGTCTATTCTGAATACCTCACACCTCACAATATTATTTTTAGTCCTAAAATTTGCACCGAGGTCGCTGTGTGAGTAAGATAAGCGACCCTAGTGGCCGACACAAACACCGGGCCCATCTAGGAGTGGCACTGCAGTGTCACGCAGGATGTCCCTTCCAAAAAACCCTCCCCAAACAGCACATGACGCAAAGAAAAAAAGAGGCGCAATGAGGTAGCTGTGTGAGTAAGATTAGCGACCCTAGTGGCCGACACAAACACCGGGCCCATCTAGGAGTGGCACTGCAGTGTCACGCAGGATGGCCCTTCCAAAAAACCCTCCCCAAACAGCACATGACGCAAAGAAAAAAAGAGGCGCAATGAGGTAGCTGTGTGAGTAAGATTAGCGACCCTAGTGGCCGACACAAACACCGGGCCCATCTAGGAGTGGCACTGCAGTG
Organism: Pseudophryne corroboree; assembly: GCF_028390025.1. Taxonomy (NCBI): domain Eukaryota; kingdom Metazoa; phylum Chordata; class Amphibia; order Anura; family Myobatrachidae; genus Pseudophryne; species Pseudophryne corroboree. The sequence goes on along the minus strand of NC_086452.1, from coordinate 465,076,528 downwards.
TCACGCAGGATGTCCCTTCCAAAAAACCCTCCCCAAACAGCACATGACGCAAAGAAAAAAAGAGGCGCAATGAGGTAGCTGTGTGAGTAAGATTAGCGACCCTAGTGGCCGACACAAACACCGGGCCCATCTAGGAGTGGCACTGCAGTGTCACGCAGGATGTCCCTTCCAAAAAACCCTCCCCAAACAGCACATGACGCAAATAAAAAAAGAGGCGCAATGAGGTAGCTGACTGTGTGAGTAAGATTAGCGACCCTAGTGGCCGACACAAACACCGGGCCCATCTAGGAGTGGCACTGCAGTGTCACGTAGGATGTCCCTTCCAAAAAACCCTCCCCAATCAGCACATGATGCAAAGAAAAAGAAAAGAAAAAAGAGGTGCAAGATGGAATTGTCCTTGGGCCCTCCCACCCACCCTTATGTTGTATAAACAAAACAGGACATGCACACTTTAACCAACCCATCATTTCAGTGACAGGGTCTGCCACACGACTGTGACTGATAGGACGGGTTGGTTTGGACCCCCCCCAAAAAAGAAGCAATTAATCTCTCCTTGCACAAACTGGCTCTACAGAGGCAAGATGTCCACCTCATCTTCACCCTCCGATATATCACCGTGTACATCCCACTCCTCACAGATTATCAATTCGTCCCCACTGGAATCCACCATCTCAGCTCCCTGTGTACTTTGTGGAGGCAATTGCTGCTGGTCAATGTCTCCGCGGAGGAATTGATTATAATTCATTTTAATGAACATCATCTTCTCCACATTTTCTGGATGTAACCTCGTACGCCGATTGCTGACAAGGTGAGCGGCGGCACTAAACACTCTTTCGGAGTACACACTTGTGGGAGGGCAACTTAGGTAGAATAAAGCCAGTTTGTGCAAGGGCCTCCAAATTGCCTCTTTTTCCTGCCAGTATAAGTACGGACTGTGTGACGTGCCTACTTGGATGCGGTCACTCATATAATCCTCCACCATTCTATCAATGTTGAGAGAATCATATGCAGTGACAGTAGACGACATGTCCGTAATCGTTGTCAGGTCCTTCAGTCCGGACCAGATGTCAGCATCAGCAGTCGCTCCAGACTGCCCTGCATCACCGCCAGCGGGTGGGCTCGGAATTCTGAGCCTTTTCCTCGCACCCCCAGTTGCGGGAGAATGTGAAGGAGGAGATGTTGACAGGTCGCGTTCCGCTTGACTTGACAATTTTGTCACCAGCAGGTCTTTCAACCCCAGCAGACCTGTGTCTGCCGGAAAGAGAGATCCAAGGTAGGCTTTAAATCTAGGATCGAGCACGGTGGCCAAAATGTAGTGCTCTGATTTCAACAGATTGACCACCCGTGAATCCTTGTTAAGCGAATTAAGGGCTGCATCCACAAGTCCCACATGCCTAGCGGAATCGCTCCCTTTTAGCTCCTTCTTCAATGCCTCCAGCTTCTTCTGCAAAAGCCTGATGAGGGGAATGACCTGACTCAGGCTGGCAGTGTCTGAACTGACTTCACGTGTGGCAAGTTCAAAGGGCATCAGAACCTTGCACAACGTTGAAATCATTCTCCACTGCACTTGAGACAGGTGCATTCCACCTACTATATCGTGCTCAATTGTATAGGCTTGAATGGCCTTTTGCTGCTCCTCCAACCTCTGAAGCATATAGAGGGTTGAATTCCACCTCGTTACCACTTCTTGCTTCAGATGATGGCAGGGCAGGTTCAGTAGTTTTTGGTGGTGCTCCAGTCTTCTGTACATGGTGCCTGTACGCCGAAAGTGTCCCGCAATTTTTCTGGCCACCGACAGCATCTCTTGCACGCCCCTGTCGTTTTTTAAAAAATTCTGCACCACCAAATTCAAGGTATGTGCAAAACATGGGACGTGCTGGAATTTGCCCATATTTAATGCACACACAATATTGCTGGCGTTGTCCGATGCCACAAATCCACAGGAGAGTCCAATTGGGGTAAGCCATTCCGCGATGATCTTCCTCAGTTGCCGTAAGAGGTTTTCAGCTGTGTGCGTATTCTGGAAAGCGGTGATACAAAGCGTAGCCTGCCTAGGAAAGAGTTGGCATTTGCGAGATGCTGCTACTGGTGCCGCCGCTGCTGTTCTTGCGGCGGGAGTCCATACATCTACCCAGTGGGCTGTCACAGTCATATAGTCCTGACCCTGCCCTGCTCCACTTGTCCACATGTCCGTGGTTAAGTGGACATTGGGTACAACTGCATTTTTTAGGACACTGGTGAGTCTTTTTCTGACGTCCGTGTACATTCTCGGTATCGCCTGCCTAGAGAAGTGGAACCTAGATGGTATTTGGTAACGGGGGCACACTGCCTCAATAAATTGTCTAGTTCCCTGTGAACTAACGGCGGATACCGGACGCACGTCTAACACCAACATAGTTGTCAAGGACTCAGTTATCCGCTTTGCAGTAGGATGACTGCTGTGATATTTCATCTTCCTCGCAAAGGACTGTTGAACAGTCAATTGCTTACTGGAAGTAGTACAAGTGGGCTTACGACTTCCCCTCTGGGATGACCATCGACTCCCAGCGGCAACAACAGCAGCGCCAGCAGCAGTAGGCGTTACACGCAAGGATGCATCGGAGGAATCCCAGGCAGGAGAGGACTCGTCAGAATTGCCAGTGACATGGCCTGCAGGACTATTGGCATTCCTGGGGAAGGAGGAAATTGACACTGAGGGAGTTGGTGGGGTGGTTTGCGTGAGCTTGGTTACAAGAGGAAGGGATTTACTGGTCAGTGGACTGCTTCCGCTGTCACCCAAAGTTTTTGAACTTGTCACTGACTTATTATGAATGCGCTGCAGGTGACGTATAAGGGAGGATGTTCCGAGGTGGTTAACGTCCTTACCCCTACTTATTACAGCTTGACAAAGGGAACACACGGCTTGACACCTGTTGTCCGCATTTCTGGTGAAATACCTCCACACCGAAGAGCTGATTTTTTTGGTATTTTCACCTGGCATGTCAACGGCCATATTCCTCCCACGGACAACAGGTGTCTCCCCGGGTGCCTGACTTAAACAAACCACCTCACCATCAGAATCCTCCTGGTCAATTTCCTCCCCAGCGCCAGCAACACCCATATCCTCCTCATCCTGGTGTACTTCAACACTGACATCTTCAATCTGACTATCAGGAACTGGACTGCGGGTGCTCCTTCCAGCACTTGCAGGGGGCGTGCAAATGGTGGAAGGCGCATGCTCTTCACGTCCAGTGTTGGGAAGGTCAGGCATCGCAACCGACACAATTGGACTCTCCTTGTGGATTTGGGATTTCGAAGAATGCACAGTTCTTTGCTGTGCTGCTTTTGCCAGCTTGAGTCTTTTCATTTTTCTAGCGAGAGGCTGAGTGCTTCCATCCTCATGTGAAGCTGAACCACTAGCCATGAACATAGGCCAGGGCCTCAGCCGTTCCTTGCCACTCCGTGTGGTAAATGGCATATTGGCAAGTTTACGCTTCTCCTCCGACAATTTTATTTTAGGTTTTGGAGTCCTTTTTTTACTGATATTTGGTGTTTTGGATTTGACATGCTCTGTACTATGACATTGGGCATCGGCCTTGGCAGACGACGTTGCTGGCATTTCATCGTCTCGGCCATGACTAGTGGCAGCAGCTTCAGCACGAGGTGGAAGTGGATCTTGATCTTTCCCTAATTTTGGAACCTCAACATTTTTGTTCTCCATATTTTAATAGGCACAACTAAAAGGCACCTCAGGTAAACAATGGAGATGGATGGATTGGATACTAGTATACAATTATGGACGGGCTGCCGAGTGCCGACACAGAGGTAGCCACAGCCGTGAACTACCGCACTGTACTGTGTCTGCTGCTAATATATAGACTGGTTGATAAAGAGATAGTATACTCGTAACTAGTATGTATGTATAAAGAAAGAAAAAAAAACACGGTTAGGTGGTATATACAATTATGGACGGGCTGCCGAGTGCCGACACAGAGGTAGCCACAGCCGTGAACTACCGCACTGTACTGTGTCTGCTGCTAATATATAGACTGGTTGATAAAGAGATAGTATACTCGTAACTAGTATGTATGTATAAAGAAAGAAAAAAAAACCACGGTTAGGTGGTATATACAATTATGGACGGGCTGCCGAGTGCCGACACAGAGGTAGCCACAGCCGTGAACTACCGCACTGTACTGTGTCTGCTGCTAATATAGACTGGTTGATAAAGAGATAGTATACTCGTAACTAGTATGTATGTATAAAGAAAGAAAAAAAAACCACGGTTAGGTGGTATATACAATTATGGACGGGCTGCCGAGTGCCGACACAGAGATAGCCACAGCCGTGAACTACCGCACTGTACTGTGTCTGCTGCTAATATATAGACTGGTTGATAAAGAGATAGTATACTCGTAACTAGTATGTATGTATGTATAAAGAAAGAAAAAAAAACCACGGTTAGGTGGTATATACAATTATGGACGGGCTGCCGAGTGCCGACACAGAGGTAGCCACAGCCGTGAACTACCGCACTGTACTGTGTCTGCTGCTAATATATAGACTGGTTGATAAAGAGATAGTATACTCGTAACTAGTATGTATGTATAAAGAAAGAAAAAAAAAACCACGGTTAGGTGGTATATACAATTATGGACGGGCTGCCGAGTGCCGACACAGAGGTAGCCACAGCCGTGAACTACCGCACTGTACTGTGTCTGCTGCTAATATATAGACTGGTTGATAAAGAGATAGTATACTCGTAACTAGTATGTATGTTTAAAGAAAGAAAAAAAAACCACGGTTAGGTGGTATATACAATTATGGACGGGCTGCCGAGTGCCGACACAGAGGTAGCCACAGCCGTGAACTACCGCACTGTACTGTGTCTGCTGCTAATATATAGACTGGTTGATAAAGAGATAGTATACTCGTAACTAGTATGTATGTATAAAGAAAGAAAAAAAAACCACGGTTAGGTGGTATATACAATTATGGACGGGCTGCCGAGTGCCGACACAGAGGTAGCCACAGCCGTGAACTACCGCACTGTACTGTGTCTGCTGCTAATATATAGACTGGTTGATAAAGAGATAGTATACTCGTAACTAGTATGTATGTATAAAGAAAGAAAAAAAAACCACGGTTAGGTGGTATATACAATTATGGACGGGCTGCCGAGTGCCGACACAGAGGTAGCCACAGCCGTGAACTACCGCACTGTACTGTGTCTGCTGCTAATATATAGACTGGTTGATAAAGAGATAGTATACTCGTAACTAGTATGTATGTATAAAGAAAGAAAAAAAAACCACGGTTAGGTGGTATATACAATTATGGACGGGCTGCCGAGTGCCGACACAGAGGTAGCCACAGCCGTGAACTACCGCACTGTACTGTGTCTGCTGCTAATATATAGACTGGTTGATAAAGAGATAGTATACTCGTAACTAGTATGTATGTATAAAGAAAGAAAAAAAAACCACGGTTAGGTGGTATATACAATTATGGACGGGCTGCCGAGTGCCGACACAGAGGTAGCCACAGCCGTGAACTACCGCACTGTACTGTGTCTGCTGCTAATATAGACTGGTTGATAAAGAGATAGTATACTACTAATATTATATATACTGGTGGTCAGGTCACTGGTCACTAGTCACACTGGCAGTGGCACTCCTGCAGCAAAAGTGTGCACTGTTTAATTTTAATATAATATTATGTACTCCTGGCTCCTGCTATAACCTATAACTGGCACTGCAGTAGTGCTCCCCAGTCTCCCCCACAATTATAAGCTGTGTGAGCTGAGCAGTCAGACAGATATATAATATATATAGATGATGCAGCACACTGGCCTGAGCCTGAGCAGTGCACACAGATATGGTATGTGACTGACTGAGTCACTGTGTGTATCGCTTTTTTCAGGCAGAGAACGGATATATTAAATAAACTGCACTGTGTGTCTGGTGGTCACTCACTATATAATATATTATGTACTCCTGGCTCCTGCTATAACCTATAACTGGCACTGCAGTAGTGCTCCCCAGTCTCCCCCACAATTATAAGCTGTGTGAGCTGAGCAGTCAGACAGATATATATAATATTATTTATATATAGATAATAGATGATGCAGCACACTGGCCTGAGCCTGAGCAGTGCACACAGATATGGTATGTGACTGAGTCACTGTGTGCTGTGTATCGCTTTTTTCAGGCAGAGAACGGATTATAAATAAAACTGGTGGTCACTGGTCACTATCAGCAAAACTCTGCACTGTACTGAGTACTCCTAATGCTCCCCAAAATTAGTAAATCAAGTGTCTCTCTAATCTATTCTAAACGGAGAGGACGCCAGCCACGTCCTCTCCCTATCAATCTCAATGCACGTGTGAAAATGGCGGCGACGCGCGGCTCCTTATATAGAATCCGAGTCTCGCGATAGAATCCGAGCCTCGCGAGAATCCGACAGCGTCATGATGACGTTCGGGCGCGCTCGGGTTAACCGAGCAAGGCGGGAAGATCCGAGTCGCTCGGACCCGTGAAAAAAAACATGAAGTTCTGGCGGGTTCGGATTCAGAGAAACCGAACCCGCTCATCTCTAGCTAGGACTGCTGATATCAGAGAAGCCTTGACACGGCTCAGCAGCTAACCACCATGTCTTTGCAAACACATGTAACCAATATCTCTGAAATTCTGTTATCAGATAGGTTCAAGTATTGTTACAGGTAATAGTCGGTGTGCTGGGGGATACCAGGGGGAGCAACCCCCCCCCCCTCCTCTCTGTCTGCTTCTCTATCTCTTACCTGATCCATCTCTGATCTGCTCTGCTTCTGACTTGCTCCACCTCTGACATATTACATTGTTGACCTGCTCCATCTATGATCTACTCCATTTCTGTCCTCCTTCATCTCTGTCCTGCTCCATTTCTGTTCTACTTTATCTCTGCCCTGTTCTGTCCATGAGAATTCTCCACCTCTGTTCTGCTCCATCTCTTTTCTGCTCCACCTCTGTCCTGTTTCATCTCTGTACTACTCTACCTCTGACCTGCTCTATCTGTAACCATTGATTAGCAAAGATCTCTTCATCTGAGGTATCTGAGTGTGCATGTTTTGAATTTGGCATAGATTTTAACTTTTTATTCTGGGAGATCGCACGGACCTGCGCGGGCGAAGTCTGATCTCATTACTGTACAGAGAGAGCTGAGGGTTTATATATTTATTTAGTTAACTTTTAAGGGGCGATTTAAAACCTTCATAAAGGGAGAAGTGGAGGTATTGGCCCTCATTCCGAGTTGATTGCTAGCTGTTTTTAGCAGCCGTGCAAACGCATAGTCGCCGTCCATGGGGGAGTGTATTTTTGCTTTGCAGGAGTGCGAACGCCTGTGCAGCAGAGCGGCAGCAAAGACATTTTGTGCAAAACAAGACCAGCCCTGTAGTTCAGAGATTTTCAACCTTTTACAACTCGTAGCACACTGAACAAGATGTAAATATTGCCAAGGCACACTCAAATATAATGGTGAGGCATGGTGCAGTTGCGTGTCCTAGGATGTCATGTCGCAGCTTCTCAATAGGTAACGCCTGAGCCACATCTGAGAAAGCCAGAAGAGCCCAACACTGCCCGGGCCCAAAATTAGAACTGGCTCTGCAACCACTAAACCCACCTGTGTTGATCGTTCCAGGGCCTCAATAGCGGCAAAACGCTGACGGGCCTGGCTGTGCTTCTATGGCGGCACACCTGGAGACTGCTCAGGGCACACTAGTGTTCCACGACACAGTGGTTGAAAAACACTGCTGTAGTTACTTATTCTGTGTGATGATTGCGGCGATGAATGACACAGTAATGACGTCAGATACCCGCCCAGCAAACGCCCGGCCACGCCTGCGTTTTTCCAAACACTCCCAGAAAACGGTCAGTTGACACCCAGAAACTCCCACTTCCTGTCAATCTCCTTGCGTCCGCCAGTGCGACTGAAAGCGTCGCTAGAATCTGTGCAAAATCACGATGCTCTTTGTACCCGTACGCCACACGTGCGCATTGTGGTGCATACGCATACGCAGTTTTGACGCTTTTCTAAATGATCGCTACGCAGAAAACAACGGCAGCTAGCGATCAACTCGGAATGACCCCCATTGTCCACTGCATCCAATCAGATTCCAGCTCTCATTTGTTGAATACAGTGTAGAAAATAAAAGCTAGAATCGGATTGGTTGCTATGGGCAACATCTCCACATTTCCTCAACAGAAGTTGTGATTAATCTCTCCCTAACATAGCCTTCTAGGTTCCATGCAAATATGTGACTTGTTATTTTGCTATCACATCAATGGACTAAGGGGGTTATTCAGAGTTGTTAGCAACCCAAAAAAGTTAGCAATTGGGCAAAAACATGCTGTGCTGCAGGTGTGGCAGATGTAACATGTGCAGAGAGAGTTAATTGGGTGGGCTATATTGTTTCTGTGCAGGTTAGATACTGGCTGCTTTATTTCTACACTGCAATTTAGATTTCAGTTTGAAGACACCCCACACCCAAATCTAACTCTCTCTGCACATCTGCCCCACCTGCAGCGCAGCATGGTTTTGCCCGATGGCTAACTTTTTGGGTTTGCTAACAAACCTGAATAGGGCACTAAATGTAATTATTTTCAAATTAAAAGAAAGCAAACCAAGTTGGATGAATGTAAGCGCTTAATAGGGCTTTCAGCAGGCGCTATATACTATAAATGTCAGCCTGATATATTCTTACATTACCGGCAACGTCAGACGCCCCCAGAATCGCAAACACAATCTTGTCTTTGAGTTGACTTAAAAATAAAAGAATAAACCATAAAAAGCCCCCTCTGCTCTCACACCGTTCTCAATGTACTGTACATAGGCCCTCATTCCGAGTTGTTCGCTCGGTATTTTTCATCGCATCGCAGTGAAAATCCGCTTAGTACGCATGCGCAATGTTCGCACTGCGACTGCGCCAAGTAACTTTACTATGAAGAAAGTATTTTTACTCACGGCTTTTTCTTCGCTCCGGCGATCGTAATGTGATTGACAGGAAATGGGTGTTACTGGGCGGATACACGGCGTTTCAGGGGCGTGTGGCTGAAAACGCTACCGTTTCCGGAAAAAACGCAGGAGTGGCCGGGGAAACGGTGGGAGTGCCTGGGCGAACGCTGGGTGTGTTTGTGACGTCAACCAGGAACGACAAGCACTGAAATGATCGCACAGGCAGAGTAAGTCTGGAGCTACTCTGAAACTGCTAACTCGTTTGTATTCGCAATATTGCGCGTACGTCGGTCGCAATTTTAAGAAGCTAAGATTCACTCCCAGTAGGCGGCGGCTTAGCGTGTGTAACTCTGCTACATTCGCCTTGCGAGCGAACAACTCGGAATGAGGGCCATATACTACAACATACTATTAAACACAAACAGAAATAAATCCTCCCTGCCTGTAAGAAACTTGTGTCAAACAGCCCTTTGCTTTCCCACCAACAAGACACCTCTGATATCTTGTGCGTGTTGTCTCCTGTAATATTAATACGCTGTGGAATGAGGATAAGCTGGAAACATTTCCCTTCCAAATGCTTTCAACGCTCTGTAGAGATTCGCACTAAAAGGACGAAAAACAAGCAGCATTGCTTAGTTGTAGCTCAGGAAATAGGGGTGTTTGGTGAAATGGTCTGGGCGGACAGTTTGGATGTGACACCTGCTGAAGATCTCCTATACTTTGATTACTCCTCAGGTCCGTCTTTATCACTGACAGTTTTTATTGTAATCAGTCTGCAGCAAATCCCCTTAGTGCCTATCTGCTGGTATCACCATCTGGAGAAGTGGATGCAATTACGTTATGTGATGTTAGAGCCATTTATGAAGCATAAAACATCCGCTGCAGAGTGCAAAACCAACTTTCGGTACATTGGCCCTCATTCCGAGTAGTTCGCTCGCAAGCTGCTTTTAGCAGCATTGCACACGCTAAGCCGCCGCCTACTGGGAGTGAATCTTAGCTTAGCAAAATTGCGAACGAAAGATTCTCAAAATTGCGAATAGAAATTTCTTTGCAGTTTCTGAGTAGCTCGAGACTTACTCTGCCACTGCGATCAGTTCAGTCAGTTTCGTTCCTGGTTTGACGTCACAAACACACCCAGCGTTCGCCCAGACACTCCCCCGTTTCTCCAGCCACTCCCGCGTTTTTCCCAGAAACGGTAGCATTTTTTCACACACACCCATAAAACGGCCAGTTTCCGCCCAGAAACACCCACTTCATGTCAAACACACTCCGATGACCAGAACGAAGAAAAAACCTCGTAATGCCGTGAGTAAAATACCAAATTTACTTGGCGCAGTCGCAGTGCGAACATTGTGCATGCGCAATTAGCGGAAAATTGCTGCGATGCGAAGAAAATTACCGAGCGAACAACTCGGAATGAGGGCCATTATACGGATCTCTGCTGCTAGAACTCCAAGCTTTCCACCGCAGTGTTGAGGTTTGTGGCGCAGGTTGGCCGTGTTGGCAACGGAGCCAAATTTTCATGGAGTAGAGGAGATAGGCAGAGAGGTACAGTAAGTGTGCAAAGGGCATGATTGAGAGGGGATCCAGTCTGAAGATCGACACTGTCTAGGTCGACAATGTTTAGGTTGACCACTATAGGTCGACAGTCACTAGGTCAACAGGGTTGGAAGGTCGACAGGGTATATAGGTCGACATGTGCTAGGTCGACAGGTCAAAAGGTCGACATGAGTTTTTAATTTTTTTTCTTTTTTTGAACTTTTTCATACTTAATGATCCACGTGGACTACGATTGGAACGATTGCCCGAAGCTCCCTCGCCATGCGAGGGGACACGGTGCACTAATTGGGGTTCCCGGTCACTGTACGGAGAAAACGACACAAAAAACAAAAACAAAAAAACCTCATGTTGACCTTTTGTCCTGTCGACCTAGCACATGTCGACCTTCCAACCCTGTCGACATTCCAACCCTGTCGACCTAGTGACTGTCGACCTATAGTGGTCAACCTAAACATTGTCGACTTAGACAGTGTCGATCTTCAGATGGGGTCTACAAACGCTGGGACGCCCACTTTCAGGCTCCGCGGTTTGTGCAATTGTGATGGAGAATGCAAATACTCCCACACTGATGCAACAGCAGTCGCACAATAGACATTTGCGGCAGCCTGGGGTCTACTCTTGCTACTCTCCTCAAAGGCAACTAAACATGGCCTCAGAACGAGTAGATTTGCAATGGACACACCCATAACAGGCCCACGAAACGCCTCCTTTTTGCATTCACTTTAGGGCACTCCCAGTCTACACCCTGAAACACTTGGGAACTGAAAACTCCTCCTCAAGTGTTAGCAATGTTGTGCGCAATTGCTAACACCATCGGCCATTTTTGTTCCTGCATTGTGCACTTTCATGAGCAAAAAAAAAAATCACTTAACTTAGGAGACAATGGTGGTCATTCCGAGTTGTTCGCTTGCTAACAGTTTTTAGCAGCCGTGCAAACGCTATGCCGCCGCCCTCTGGGAGTGTATTTTAGCTTAGCAGAAGTGCGAATGAAAGGATCGCAGAGCGGCGGCAAAGGTTTTTTGTGCAGTTTTAGAGTAGCTCAATACCTACTCAGCGCTAGCGATCACTTCAGACTATTCAGTTCCGGATTTGACATAAAAAACACGCCCTGCGTTCTCCCAGCCACGCCTGCATTTTTCCTGGCATGTCTGCATTTTTTCGAACACTCCCTGAAAATGGTCAGTTGACACCCAGAAACGCCCTCTTCCTGTCAATCACTCTGCGGCCAGCAGTGCGACTGAAAAGCTTTGCTAGACCCTGTGTAAAACTACATCGTTCGTTGTAATAGTACGTCGCGCGTGCGCAGAAGTGCCGTTTTTTTTACCTCATCGCTGCACAGCGAATGAATGCAGCTAGCGATCAACTCGGAATGACCACCATTGGTACTGCATCCTTCTCTGAGTCTGACCCAGACTACGGAGTAAGGATGGCGCTTGTTAGCAACCATTGATGGTTCGTGGCTTATGGTCAATGGTTTCACCATCGATGGGGGCGGTACAATGCTGCACATCGGCAATGGCGATATTATATGATGGTGGAGTTATGCACCTGCACAGAAGCCAAGCATCGATGCTTTCCTACCAATGGGTAGAAGGCATCAACCATCGATTTTGTGTGCCTTGATGGACTGCCCTAGTATGGAGTAGATACCAAGCTTTGTGTAGAACTACAAAAATGAGAAATCCTTTTGCAGAGCAAGATTATGGAAAAAGCGCAATGTTTGAGGCATTTTATTTCTTGGCTATTTCCGCTCCTTAAAAGAACTTGCATTTTGCACCAGGTCTGAACTGGCAGCTTTAAGTTGTGTCCTACACTTGGAACCCATTCTGGGCTTTGGTGTAGCCGGCATACATTTCTAGGTGCACTCATTGTACTAACACAGCACGTCTACATTGTGACTGACCACCATAGTGTTATAGAAATCAAGACAATTATATTCTGTATGCCAACGGCTCCTTGTAGTGCCAGTATATATGTAGTATATACAGATGGAGCCATCTTTATCTTGGCCTATAATAGGATTAACTGAGCCATGGCAGTCGGACTTAGGGGGTCATTCAGACCTGATCACACACTAGGTTTTTTCGCTGCGCTGCAATCAGGTCAGAACTGTGCATGCGTATGCACCGCAATGCGCAGGCGCGTCGTACGGGTACAAAGCAAATCGTTACTGAGCGATGGATTTAACGAAGATTCCATTCACACAGCCGATCGCAGGGAGATTGACAGGAAGAAGGCGTTTGTGGGTGGCAACTGACCGTTTTCTGGGAGTGGTTGGAAATACGCAGGCGTGTCCAAGCGTTTGCAGGGCGGGTGTCTGACGTCAATTCTGGGACCGGACAGGCTGAAGTGATCGCAGCGGCTGAGTAAGTTCTGGACTACTCAGAAACTGCACAAAACGTTTTTGTACCGCTCGGCTGCACATGCGATCGCACACTTGCAAAGCGAAAATACACTCCCCGGTAGGCGGCGACTATCTGATCACAGCGCTGCAAAAAGTAGCTAGTGAGAGATCAGGTCTGAATTAGGCCCTTAATCCCCTGCGGTAATGACTTAATCCCCTGCTGTATTGTTCTCTCTGTATTGTATTGTAGCTGAGAACAATAGATGAAAGGCTTATGCTAATAAACCATGGTGCGCCTAGGTGCAGCAGAGAAGTCTAGATGAGCGAGGCTCCCTCTGTACAATGTGTACCAGCTGATGCCCGTAGAGACGGGTTTGCAGTTGTGTATGTAGCCAGTCTCTGCATACGTGTGGGTATATCTCCTGTAAGTACAGCTGCACAGAACCCCTGTGGTATATTTCTCCATTATGTGTTGTGTATAGCGGAGTGCTGGTACAATCTGCAGACAGTGTGTGTATTGGGGGTCATTCCGACCCGATCGCTCGCTGCAGTTTGCCGCAGTGCAGCGATCGGGTCGGAACTGCGCATGCGGCGGTGCATGGCAGCTTTCGTTACCAAGCGATCGCCTCTGAGACAGAGGCGGTCGCTGGGCGGGAGGGGGCTGAACGGCGGCATTAAGCCGCCATTTAGGGGGAGCGGTCCGGCCAACGTAGGCGTGGCCGGACCGTTGGGGGGGCGGGCCGCGGCTGCTGCGTGACGGGTCACGCAGCCGCTGCGGCCAGCGGGAGCGACGAGCAACTCCCGGCCAGCCGCTGGAGCTGCGCTGGCCGAGAGTTTCTCCTCAAATACAAAGACATCGCCGCTGTGCGATATTTTTGTATTTGTGCGGGGGGGGGGGGGGGGGGGGCGGCACTGACATGCGGGATGGACTAGCCCTGTGCTGGGCGTCCCCCCGCATGTCTGAGTTAACGATCGTAGCTGTGCTAAATTTAGCACAGCTACGATCAACTCGGAATGACTCCCATAGTGTGTTCAGCACCTGCTTATCTGTTTTTTTGGTGTCTGCCCAAAGACAAGCCCAGGGGGAGCTATCTGCAGCCTGGAATTCCTCTCTAGCCCAGATCTAGTGTATGATTGTGATATTTAAATACTTCTAGCCTCATGTAACATGAGTAAATGCACCTGGACTAACCGCATCCTACTGCACGGGCGAGATACAGTGCTTATTTTACATGCATGGTACACATTGGCCGATGTCACATATAGAACATAGATATGGGCTGCATAACACGCATTTTCAGGATGAGTGAGGACAAAATCATTTTCCGTTACACTCCATAAGTACTGTACAGTAGGTACATACTGTTACCTATTGGGTAAATTTACTAAAGTTCTAAAAATGAAAAGTGGTGCTGTTGCACAAATCAACCAATCAGATTCTATCATTTTCTAGGATACAAAAGAGAAATGATAGACAGAACCTGATTGGTTGCTATGGGCAACATCACTTTTTATTTTTAGGTGCTTTAGTAAATAAATATACCCCTGAGCATCTAACCAGTGATGCCTGTTACAGGACTCAGAGACCTACGAGTCCATCATACCTAATGTAGAGGGCAAATATTCTCCACATTTAGGGGCTGCGTCCCCGTGCTTCATACCGAGGCCCCCACCTGTAGCAGTGGAAGTTTTCTCGCTGCACCTTTAGATACACCACCAGCTGTGCCATCGAAACTTGCACCGACCCCATTGTACTGTAGGCGCAGTTTCTCCGTCTGACCATGGTGCCCTGTGTGGGTGGCTCTGCGTCCGTAGACACAGCCGCTGTCAGCGACACACCCTTGACACGCCCGTGTCTGGCTAGACACCTCCAAGAACGCCCACTGAAACTGACTCTCCCTCCATTGGCATTTGTTCTGCGTCTCTGAGCGGTACGCAGGATTGGACTGGCCCACAGCGTACAGGGGAAACCACCGGTGGGCCCTACTGCCTGGGGGCCCACCCCCTCCTCTAGGGATCAGGTTCCAGACTGTGCTGTTACTAATCTAGTACATTATCTTGCATGCACTACAGGATTTACTGTATATACTCATCTATGGGACCAACACTTGCAAAATGGTTAGGCAAACCAATGTGGTGGCTGGGCACACCCCCTCTAGGGACTGGCTACACCCCTAAACATGGACTCCTACCACTGCATTTTCCCGGTGGGCCCTACATGCCCCAGTCAGACACTGGCGGTACGTCCAGTGGCGGCACCAGAGGTGAGGTTGCAGCACAGTCCAAAATTCAAATAGAGGAGCAGTGTTTGGAGTGGCAGTTGGTGCGGCCCCGCAATTTGAATTTTGGACTGTGCTGCCGCCACACCTCTGGAGCCGCCGCTTGACTTACAGGTGGAAACCATCAAGACGCATGCGTGCGTGTGCCATCGCCACCGCGACAGCCTGTAGTGCCCTGTGCTTTAGGTTACTGCTTAGAAGGAGGAGGACAGAGGAGGTGCGATAGAAACATTACCAGACAGATGAGGAAATGATTATATTCTGGTGTTGCGGAGGTAGAGAGCTGCTAGTACCAGAGGCCATTTAGCACATTCTGAATGACAGGAGCTTAGTGGGAATTATGGTACAATGTTGCTGCAGGGAAATGGATGCCTGGAGCATTATTCCTGCAGGGGAAGAAATCTACTAATCTCCAGATAAGACCTAAAAAAAGAAAATTCACATACAGGGCCCTATACTGAGCCTCACGCCTTCCAACGCATTGCCGCTGGTCACATAGTTGTGCGATATTATGTCACTGTGTATGAGTGAAAATTTCTGTGGACCCCTCCCCTTGGTGCATGCGTCAGAGTGTACGCACAAGGGCGCTGCTGGGCGCAGGACATCCGGTGTCAGAAATTTAGGTGGGAACTTAATGGACGGTGACTGGGAGGGGACTAGTGGTGCACACAGACATGGGCCGCTCAGTGGGGGTGTTATGGGAGAATCAGGGGCGTGTCAGCGCAAGCACCAGCATTCCCAGACGCACAGACGCAGGCACAGGAGGCCGTGGTCAGAGGGAGATGGCTGGTGCAAATATCGATGATATGATCGATGGTGTTACAGCATGCACAGATGCTAAAAGTGGGCGTCTCAGTCCTTGAACGTTTGAGCGCACAGATGTACACAGGAGAAGGAGTTTGTTGTGCCACCTGTATAAAGTCACAGGCAGGCGATCCCAAATAGGGCTGCATTTATGCAGGTCCAGGGAGAGAGAGAACGTTGGGCTCCTGGTCGGCCATGTTAGATTACATGTCTCTTGGTCATCGTCCACCACACTTGTTTCGCTGTGATGCACGTACTGGCAGAGTACATAGCTCCCCACACAAGAAATACAGGATTCTCCAAAAAGTCACACACCCTGTTACTACTCAAGCTTCAGTACAGTATCAACTACACTGCAGTTTTGCAAAACCATCGGGTCTAGGTGGTTTTCCAGGCTGTTCAGTAAACCGACTTACTAAAGGTAAAACCGACGCAAAGCCCCCATTACATAAACTCTACCCGCAACACATGATTTAGATTTTTTCAATTTATCAAACAACAATTTATAGACAAAAAAATCTGCCGCAAGATGCATTTCCCACCCGCCGCCGCCTGCACACAGCTTCTGCGTTTTGCGAGCGCATAGGGGAAACACTGCTGCAAGCTGGTGATGGGTCTCGGGCTGTGTGAGAGGAACATGTATGATGGTGGGGGAGACACTATGGACCTAATTCAGATCTGTTCGCTCGCTAGCGTTTTTCGCTGCGCAGCGATCAAGTAACTACTGTGCATGCGTGTGCACAGCAATGCGCAGGCGCTTTACGTACGTTTACAAAGCGGATCGTTGCTGGGCGATGGATTTAACGAAGAATCCATTCGCACAGCCGTTCGCAAGGAGATTGACAGGAAGAAGGCGTTTGTGGGTGTCAACTGACCGTTTTCTGGGAATGTTTGGAAAAACGCAGGCGTGTCCAGGCGTTTGCAGGGCGGGTGTCTGACGTCAATTCTGGCCCCGGACAGGCTGAAGTGATCGCAGCGGCTGAGCAAGTTCTGAGCTAGTCAGAAACTGCACAAACTGTTTTTGTACCGCTCGGCTGCACATGCGATCGCACACTTGCACAGCAAATATACACTCGCCAGTGGGCGGCGACTATCTGATCGCAGTGCTGCAAAAACTAGCTAGCGAGCGATCAGATCTGAATTAGGCCCTATGTGACTGTCTGCTGGGAAGCTCCCACCATCATCCCTGGCAGTCCAGGGAGGATCTCCCCGCTCTCTACCTGTGTCTGTCAGTCTGTAGTATGCTGACTCTCTTCCATCTGGCCAGGAATGAGATATTGATCAGGTGCAGACACCCAAACATCGTATTTGTATGCAAAGTACCATTGGGTTTGGGTACAAATATAAGTTAGTAAGTTTCCATGCTGTGACCGATGGTTGCGTCTTAAAGATTTGAGTGCCTAAAGAAGCAGAAAGTGGCTGCTCCAGTCCTTGCAGATGCATGGATGTGCACCCGGAATGGACTTAGCGGTATTAGCGTAAAGCCGCAGAAGCGATGCCGGCAGGAGACACAAACGCGGGCGCTGCAGTGGCAGAATCAGGCACAATATGCAAAAAGTGCAAAAACACCCCATAAAGGGGGTTCTTCAGACATGATCGCTCCTCTGCAAATTTGCAGAGGTCTGCGATCAGATAGCCGCCGCCTAGACAGAGTGAGATCCCGCCCCATGCAAGTCTGCGTACACTTTGCGAAAATCTCGGCGTTCGCCGGTCAGCTGCAAATCCGTTCGCAACTCACTCACCATCGAATGATTTTTCCAGTCTGCATAGCCCAGAACTTACTCCTACAGAGTTATACAAACAGGCTGACGTCACACACCCGCCCTGAAAACGCTTGGCCACGCCTTGTGTTTTTCCTGACACTCCCAGAAAACGGCCAGTTACCACCACCAAACGCCCTCTTCCTGTCAATCACCTTGCATGCACCTAGACATCAAAAAAGTTGCTGGATTTTTTCGCTGTTTGCCATCGCGCGTGCGTACTGTGAATTGTACGTATGTGTGGTTGATCGATAATCGCCCGGCTTGTAAATTCGCACAATGGAGATCAGGTCTGAATAACCCCCCAAAGGCCTATTCCAATTCAATAACCTTTCACCTTTGGAGTCTTTCACCTCGAAGACTCACTAACAAATGATGAATAAGAAGTCATGTAGCCAAGAGTCGCCCATCACACCCCAAATACGAAGTAATTGCTTTACAGTATTATTTTCAATTTTAAAATTAATAATTGTCACCTTTCAAAAGGAGCCCAATACATGTAATCACTTCAGTACTGATGAAGTGTGTGTATTATAATAAGGAATAAGCAGCTCTATCCTGTATAGAAGATGTGGTGCAAACAGGGATGGATTGGGAACAAAAAGTGGCCCTGGAAAAATTAGTACTAGTGGCCCCACATGGGCAGCACCAGAGGTGTAAGGTCTAGCCATGGGCCGTGGCATCAGCACCCTCCCCCCAAGACTTTCCAGATAGTGGGCATGTCCAGCATCAAGGGGGGAGTTAAAAGGAAATAAAATTACATATTATGAGCACATTATATGATACACCTTCAGAATTTAGGAAACTATATCATTCTTTAGAAAGATATATTTTCTTGCTTATTACACCAACCGTATCCCAATCACTATTCACTCAATCTTATATGTCAGCCAAGAAGGCAGACAGAGCGTACACTAGATCATCTGCAATCACAGGCTAAGTGGCAAAGTCATTTTCATATATGCAAATATTTTGCATCTTATTTATTATGTCTATAAAAAGGACCACATGTCCTCAAACAAAACAGGCCCCGCGGGTGCGCCGGCCCACCGGGAATCTTCCCTGTGAGCCCTATGCCCAATCCGCCTCTGGGTGCAAAGCTCCTTACAATATCCTTATCATGACTTGTAATATATATAATTGCCACTACAGCCCCCCCCCCCCCCCCCCCCCCCCCCCCCATGGATCCCCTCTTGGCAGCCAAGGCTATTTATGATAGACATATGCGGTCAGTGTCGGACTGGGGCACGAAGGGCCCACCGGGGAAATACAGTGGTAGGGGCCCATGCTTAAGGATGTGGCCAGGCAACAGTGGAGGTGTGGCCAACGACCTAGGACCCATAGTCCTGTGCAGTATAAGGTAGGATATGTATAATGTATAATTAAAGTGCACTAGGATACAGCCTGGAACCTAATCCCTAGAGAAGGAGGTGGGCCCACAGGCAGTGGGGCCCACCGGTAGTTTCCCCTGTTCCCCTGTGGGCCAGTCCGACCTTGTATGTGGTTCAGTTTTCCAGAAATATACGAACACACCCAAACTTAAGGGGTTCTGCATTGAATCAAGTCCCAATTCTAATCAGTTTGGGGTTTCCAAGTGGAATCAAGTCCCGGCTCAGGTCTGTTGTCAATTACATTTTTATCAATGATTATAAAAAAAAATGTAATCGATTTTAAACCGTACGGGAGACCGAATCAGAACCAAAACACTTGAAGGTGGTTTTACCAAAACATGATGACGAAACACAACCAAACCCAAACACGGGGGTCAGCGCAAATCTCTAATCTGTTATACACATATTTATGCCATGATCATGTTTTTATGCGAATGAGCCCTAAAGCGAGACATGAAATCACGTTTCAGCAGGCAGCGCACAAACCCCAGACAGAAGGAATGGCAGGCGGAGATGGATGAGTGAGGCTTTAAAACCTGTGAAATCTTCCTGATCAATAAGTTATTATAGAATGAAATAACAGTCAGTGGTCTCACCCTATTGCTCGTTTTGTAACACAGAAAGGCCTTTGTTCTGCATGGGACACTGTACGGCAATATGTCTGCGCTACGTTTAATTAGTTTCAAACTGTTTTATGCATATTTTTTACAAGTGTGTGGGCTGGATCTACAGCAGTTACAGTTGCATTGAAAGTGGCTTAAAATTGCTTTTTACAGGAGACTCTCCAGACTCTTATGTTGCAGTTTGAATGGAAAAAGAAACATAGTTCGGGAAGTTAATAGTATTTTGCGCTAGTAAATTCAAACCACTGACATTAAGCAGACGGCACATTGCTATAAAAAGTCTTCACTACAGGTAATAGTTAGGTACTCTCTGTAAGAGGCTTTGGGGGTCATTCCGACCTGATCGCACGCTAGGTTTATTCGCTGCGCTGCGATCAGGACCCCCTCCCTAACTCTAACCCTCCCCCCACCCTAACTCTAACCCTCCCCCTACCGTAACTCTAACCCTCCCCACACCCTACCTCTAACCCTCCCCCCACCCTAACTCTAACCCTCCCCCTACCGTAACTCTAACCCTCCCCACACCCTACCTCTAACCCTCCCCCCACCCTAACTCTAACCCTACCTTTTAGGTGTCTAACCCCAACCCCTCCTTGCAGCCTTACCTGAACCCCCACAGGAGCGTCTAATCCTAACTGCCCTTGCCAGCACCCTAAACCTAACCATCTCCCTACGCAGCCTAAGCCCAACCCCCCCTGGTGGTGCCTAAACCTACCCACCCCACCCCCCCACCCCCCCCATACCAGGTGTAGTACTTACGCGGTGTGCTGTCTGTGACTGTACAATCAGGATCCCGGCAGTTGGGGATCCGGCATCAGTGTCCTGTCCCCTTTTGGGTTTCCAGCATGAGCCTTCCATTGTGTGCCGGGATTCCGGCGCCGTTATGTTGTGCACCGGGATCCCATCCGTTGGGATATTAACTTTAACTGCATCCTGCTGTGTGTACTGGGGGAATAAATACCATGGTGGGCACTATGAGACTGATGCATTCTGGAGCCTGACAGGGATAGCCGGAGGGGGAAGTTTTCACTCCCAGACACTCTTACATCTTGACACTATAGCCTCCTGCTTCGCCTTGGTAAAGAGGTGAAGCGGGAAGACTTATACCGGCACAACCCTGGCCAGTATCCTACATCCCCCCTAATGTGTGCTAGACTAGGGTAGGGTTAATGGTGATGAAGGTGTCAGTGGGGGGGGGGGGGGGGGAGAGTATATTATTTCAACAATATGGCGTGGATGGGGGAGGGGGGGGGGGCAGTCCCTTACTTTACCAAGGGAGCTCAGACCCCTAGATACACCCCTGATGGTAATTATAGTATTTTGTACCACCACTGTGCAGCCACATCTCCTGACATAACCCAGGCACATATACTGCTGTGGGGGTCACCGAGCAGCGGCGATCGATGACGGGCACAGTACTACAGACATCAAAGATGTACGCAAGCCATCCAATCTCTGAATGAATCTTCAACTCCTCTTTGTTTCTTACGTACTTGGGCCTGATTCATAGTTGTACCCTATGTCGATGTTTTTGCAGTTGAGCGATTATCGGACGGCTGCACATATATCTCGGTCACACTGCGCACGTGATCGCACCGCCTCTTTGTACACAGTTGCTGAAATTTGCAAAGTTACCGGTGGGTGTCATGTCTCAATACGAATCCGGCCAGCTGAGACATATTTCGCCACCATATCTAAAGGGGGCCTATTCTTTTCATGACCTCTTTAAAGGATGGACAAGTGGTGGCTGGCCACACCCCTTAAGCATGGACCACTACCTTTGCATTCTCCGGTGGGCCCTCCACGACCCAGTCTGACAAAGGCCGCGGCATTCGCATAACACACAGATGCGGCCGTGGCACTACCACGTCTTTATGCGCACCCCCCCCCCCACACACACACCCCACCCCCCTCCTCATTATAATGTCCCCCTGCCTTATGTCTGGCAACATTTTCAAGTTGCCGGCATGACAGTGCCACCACCCCCCCCCAGCACACAATTACAAAAACATCGCACAGCAGCGATGCCTTTGTATTCGAGAGGAGAAGCTCCCGGCCAGCGCAGGGCGTTAATTGTTGCTGCCGCTGGCCACAGCAGCTGCGTGAGATGTCACACAGCCGCTGTGGCCGCCCCCCCCCCCATCGGTCCAGCCACACCTGCTTTGGCCGGACCGCTCCCCCTAAACGGCGGCTTAACGCCTCCGTTCAGCCCCCTCCTGCCCAGCGACCGCCTCTGTCTCAGAGTCGATCGCTAGGCAACGAAAGCTGCCATGCGCCGGCGCACTGCGGTGCATGCACAGTTCTGAGCCGATCGCTGCAACAAACTGCAGCGAGCGATCGGGTTGGAATGACCCCCTAAACCCAAATTCTACCAGCAACAAAATGTGGAGCAAAGCGAATATCTCACGGACCAGTATATACACCTGTAGGACACCTCATCGTCAGTGAGAGTTGGTTACGCAGATTTCTTTTATATATATATAAAAAAACAACTGCTAAATAAACATAGCTCGGTTTAAGCAAAATACACCTGATCCCCCACACGCCACGTGCCACTTCCGAGGTGTGAAATTCATGAAGAGGTGATAAATATTCAGCTGCGGCTCAGCAGAATTACGGAGAGGCAGGAGGCTGATGGAATTACACCTTGAACTTATTGCTTCGTGCAAACCTTTGCTGGAACAGGCAGGAAATCTGCTTTATCACAGAATATTTGTGTCCGTTACATTTGCTCAACACCAAAATTTGGCAACCGCCTAGACTAAGGCAACTCATACGTAATGTTTCGGCTGTTACAGCATTAGAGAGTATCTGGCTGAATATGCTGGCTGGGAGTTGTAGTTCCACAGCAGCTGGAAATCCCCCAGTTAGTCCGCTTTGCTGATAAAATACCATTGATGTAGGGACTGATAAAATCATTACAGAGACACATACGGTACAATGTGTTCTGGCTTCATTACAGGTTTAAGCAGCTTAGGGGGGATTCAATTCCACGCAATGTGGTGCAGTGATTTGCAGACAAATTATTCGGGACCAGACACTGCGGTGTGTTAGGAAAAATGTGCAAAAATATACAGGTTGCAATGTGACTTTGCCCGACCGTTCCGGAGGGAATTTGCGGCCATGGAGCAGAATTGAGTTCCCCCATTATTGTAAAAGCGTAGCTGTATGTACATAGATAGAGTACGGGTCTTTCAGGGCTGTTCCTCGGATTAAGAAAGGGGAAATATAGATGGCGGGTGGGAATTTGGCATGGACGCAGATGGCTCCAGCGTCTCACTTCCAGCGGCCACGCTGTGCAAACTGAGGATTACTCATAAGTTCGATGATCAACCGATGTGCGACCGATGGTTGCATCTTCACTCACAAGCAGCAGTTCTGAGGTTTCACCAGTGGGCATCTCACTACTGAAGCGGGCAGGTGCGACATTTGCATAATCTGCACACCCCCATTGCTTCCAGCCCCGCTGAATCAGACCCTCTGTGCAGTTGGTCCATATTAAGAGGGAGATTGTCAAGGCTAGGGACAAACATTTACAAAAGTGTGGATTACTGCTGACAACTGCACACTACAGTATATACTGTATACAGGCCCTCATTCCGAGTTGATCGCTCTCTAGCAGTTTTTTGCAGCGCTGTGAGCAGATAGTCGCCGCCCATAGTGGAGTGTATTTTCGCTTTGCAAGTGCGCGATCGCATGTGCAGCCGAGTGGTACAAAAAAACTTTGTGCAGTCTCTGAGTTGCCCAGAACTTACTCAGACGCTGCGATCACTTCAGCCTGTCCGGGGCCCGGAACTGATGTCAGACATCCACCCTGCGAACGCTTGGACACGCCTGCGTTTTTCCAACCACTCCCAGAAAATGGTCAGTTGACACCCACAAACACCCTCTTCCTGTCAATCTCCTTGCGATCGCCCGTGCGAATGGATTATTCGTAAAATCCATCACACAGCAACGATCCGCTTTGTACCCGTGCGACGCGCCTGCGCATTGTGGTGCATACACATGCGCAGTTCTGACCTGATCGCAGCCGTGCAAAAAACGCTAGCGAGCGATCAGGTCTGAATGAGGGGCGCAGAGCGTGTTGTTTATGATCACTGCTTGTAGAATGGTCATATGCGCGCCTTAAAGGAAGCCAGCCCGATAGGCCGCAATACTTGTCACTGGGATGGATGGCACGTCGGTACGTAACCATGTATGACCTGTGTTAGTGGCCCTTTAAAAGTTCTTGTCAGCAGACTGTGATCTATTACACGCCAAGGAGAAATCCCCCTGGTGACAGGACGGGGAACTTCATCTCTCGGAGAGCTGGGTTTGATCAGGCAAAATAATGATTAATAAATATGAATGATTTGTTCCCGTGTGAAGAGCGTGAGGACAGAATCAGTATGGAGAGCGCATCTCTGATTATTATTCTCAATATGAAGCCTGTGCGCGGCGAGGAGAATTACAATCCCTCTGACGGCGCTTCTGTTTCTGTTTGTCAGTTGCTCTCCAGGAAAATAAATGGCAGCTGCTTATTGGCTGCGGTGGGGACCCCGGGAAACAAATGAGGCGGGCGTCGGATTCATGACCCGACGGCGACATTCCTCAGCAGTTATCTCTTGTACTAATGGGCCTCATTCAGAGATGTGCGCAAAACTGAGATTGGCTCATGAGCAGGATCTGTACTGCGCACTGGGCCGGACTGTCCATCTGGTACTTCTGGCAAATGCCATAATGGCCGATGATCTGATGGGCCGGTCCAGCCACATAGAGAGGCGAGATGGCCAAGCAGCGCTCTGCTCAGCTGCCCAGCACACAAAGATAGGGACTGGCCGAGTAGCGCAGCCTCCCGGCGCTCTACTTGGCCATCTAGTATACAGAGATACAGAGGCACACCGCAAGGCCACGCCCCGTGAGCTGTGACCACACCCCCTGTAGCCTAAGGCATACGCGGTCCCATAAATGCCAGGGCCGTGATACAGCCCCCAGTCTGTCCCCAGACTGCGCAGGTGCCGGTTTGTTCTGTGAGATCGCGCGCAATACCCCCCTTAGCTGCGGCATGATTAATATGCTCCAATGTTTGGGGGGGCGGAGCAGGCGTGACGACAGGATCCGTTCTAGCGAACCCCATTTTGTAGGTGTGGTGAGCCCTAGTTAAGCAGTGCTGCCGGTCATTATTCAGCTTACTCAGATGGTGATCCGCGACTTCTTTTTCAGACGCAGCACTCGGACCGGGGAGGCATGCAGGTGGCATCTATTGTTCTCAAGCGCGCCTCCTGCTGCATTAGCATGTCTGGGCTTCGCTGCTGCGTCCAAAGACACAGCAACTGTGCCCCCTGCGCCTATATCTGGATGAAGCCCAGTGTCAGTAAGCGGCGCATCATGGCGTGGAGAGGTACACGCAAACAACACGTGATAATGGAATCTTATTATATAACTAGTAATTATTCTCCTCCCATTCCATCTGGGATCCGGTCTCTAGGTCGACAGTAACTAGGTCGACAGAGTTTCTAGGTCGACAGGGTCTCTAGGTCGACATGTTCTAGGTCGACAGGTCGAAAGGCCAACATGAGTTTTTCACAATTTTTTTCTTTTTTTGAACCTTTTCCAGATCCACGTGGACTACAATTGGGAATAGTAATCTGTGCAGAGCGCAGCGGTAGCGGATCGAGGCACCTTGCCTGAAGCTCGCGAGCTATGCGAGGGGACACGGTGCTCTAATTCGGGTTCCCGGTCACTCTACGGAGAAAATGACACACAAAAAAACATACAAAACTCATGTCGACCTAGTTACTATCCTATCTACCTTCCATACCACACCCAATGTCCATTCACCTCCCTATGGGGCTGGTTCTAAGTGGCGCTCAATGCCAAGGTTCCTGCACACGGTCCATGTGTTACAGCCGCACATGGGTCTGACTCGCTAGAAAGTCGCACAGAGCCGCAGGACCGATTGAGATGCGCAGTTCCAGAATGTATTAGGTGTCCCTGGGAGGTGGCGATTCAACTCACGGAGGTGGGCCGTCTTCTGGGCGTGCCATGGAAGTGTCGTGGGTGCGTCACCCAACTCAAGCGCTTCATTCCTCAGACTGGAGACTGTTCTATGACGGAGATTGTGCAGCTTGCACGCCAGTTTACATAGGCCGTCTGATCGTGTCC
This sequence comes from Pseudophryne corroboree, assembly GCF_028390025.1. Lineage (NCBI taxonomy): Eukaryota > Metazoa > Chordata > Amphibia > Anura > Myobatrachidae > Pseudophryne > Pseudophryne corroboree. The sequence goes on along the minus strand of NC_086452.1, from coordinate 465,050,656 downwards.
AAAAATGCACCAGGTGGTATAACACAGTGACAGAGAACTGACTTACAGTGGGACGACTAGTTACAAGTTCACTACCATTGGCCATTTACACAGTTTGGAAGATCCATGAGGAGACCAGATAAGAGACTTTTATAATAACCAGTGACTTTTTATTTGACTGCTACTCCAATTGGCTCTATAGGGATTGTTTATTTATTATTTTTCTGTTTGAGACATATCAGCATTTGGGTTCTACAATCCACAGACACCTAATTTACAGTGTCAGATATCCTTTCCGTTCAGTGCGCAGGAACTTTTTCCTTGTTTGTATTGTTGTTTAGTGATTGGTGTTAGTCACTTTTAAGCTCCAGCAGCCTGTCCATAAGCAAGGCACGTAGGTGGTTGATTTTTGTTTGTTTTTCAAAGTGTAAAGATGCACCAGGTGGTATAACAGAGTGTAGAGACGCACCAGGTGGTATAACAGAGTGTAGAGACGCACCAGGTGGTATAACAGAGTGTAAAGATGCACCAGGTGGTATAACAGAGTGTAAAGACGCACCAGGTGGAATAACAGAGTGTAGAGACGCACCAGGTGGTATAACAGAGTGTAGAGACGCAGCAGGTGGTATAACAGAGTGTAGAGACGCACCAGGTGGTATAACAGAGTGTAGAGACGCAGCAGGTGGTATAACAGAGTGTAGAGACGCACCAGGTGGTATAACAGAGTGTAGAGACGCACCAGGTGGTATAACAGAGTGTAAAGATACACCAGGTGGTATAACAGAGTGTAGAGACGCACCAGGTGGTATAACAGAGTGTAGAGACGCACCAGGTGGTATAACAGAGTGTAAAGATACACCAGGTGGTATAACAGAGTGTAAAGATACACCAGGTGGTATAACAGAGTGTAGAGACGCACCAGGTGGTATAACAGAGTGTAGAGACGCACCAGGTGGTATAACAGAGTGTAAAGATACACCAGGTGGTATAACAGAGTGTAGAGACGCACCAGGTGGAATAACAGAGTGTAAAGATACAACAGGTGGTATAACAGAGTGTAGAAACGCAGCAGGTGGTATAACACAGTGTAAAGATACACCTGGTGGTATAACAGAGTGTAGAGACGCACCAGGTGATATAACAGAGTGTAGAGACGCAGCAGGTGGTATAACAGAGTGTAAAGACACACCAGGTGGTATAACAGAGTGTAGAGACGCACCAGGTGGTATAACAGAGTGTAAAGATGCACCAGGTGGAATAACAGAGTGTAGAGACGCACCAGGTGGTATAACAGTGTGTAAAGATACACCAGGTGGTATAACAGAGTGTAGAAACGCACCAGGTGGAATAACAGAGTGTAGAGACGCACCAGGTGGTATAACAGAGTGTAGAGACGCACCAGGTGGTATAACAGAGTGTAGAGACGCACTAGGTGGTATAACAGAGTGTAAAGACGCACCAGGTGGTATAACAGAGTGTAAAGACGCACCAGGTGGTATAACAGAGTGTAAAGACGCACCAGGTGGAATAACAGAGTGTAGAGACGCACCAGGTGGTATAACAGAGTGTAAAGATGCACCAGGTGGTATAACAGAGTGTAAAGACGCACCAGGTGGAATAACAGAGTGTAGAGATGCACCAGGTGGTATAACAGAGTGTAAAGATACACCAGGTTGTATAACAGAGTGTAAAGACACACGAGGTGGTATAACAGAGTGGAAAGATGCACCAGGTGGTATAACAGAGTGTAGAGATGCACCAGGAGGTATAACAGAGTGTAAAGACGCACCAGGTGGTATAACAGAGTGTAAAGATACACCAGGTGGTATAACAGAGTGTAGAGACGCACCAGGTGGAATAAAACAGAGTGTAAAGATACATCAGGTGGTATAACAGAGTGTAGAGACGCACCAGGTGATATAACAGAGTGTAGAGACGCACCAGGTGGTATAACAGAGTGTAAAGACGCACCAGGTGGTATAACAGAGTGTAAAGATACACCAGGTGGTATAACAGAGTGTAAAGACGCACCAGGTGGAATAACAGAGTGTAGAGACGCACCAGGTGGTATAACAGAGTGTAAAGACGCACCAGGTGGTATAACAGAGTGTGAAGACGCACCAGGTGGAATAACAGAGTGTAGAGACGCACCAGGTGGTATAACAGAGTGTAAAGATACACCAGGTGGTATAACAGAGTGTAAAGACGCACCAGGTGGTATAACAGAGTGTAGAGATGCACCAGGTGGAATAACAGAGTGTAGAGACACACCAGGTGGTATAACAGAGTGTAGAGACGCACCAGGTGGTATAACAGAGTGTAAAGACGCACCAGGTGATATAACAGAGTGTAAAGATGCACCAGGTGGAATAACAGAGTGTAAAGACGCACCAGGTGGTATAACAGAGTGTAAAGATACACCAGGTGGTATAACAGAGTGTAGAGACGCACCAGGTCGAATAACAGAGTGTAGAGATGCACCAGGTGGTATAACAGAGTGTAGAGACGCACCAGGTGGAATAACAGAGTGTAGAGACGCACCAGGTGGTATAACAGAGTGTAAAGATGCAACAGGTGGTATAACAGAGTGTAAAGACGCACCAGGTGGAATAACAGAGTGTAGAGACGCACCAGGTGGTATAACAGAGTGTAAAGATACACCAGGTGGTATAACAGAGTGTAAAGACACACGAGGTGGTATAACAGAGTGGAAAGATGCGCCAGGTGGTATAACAGAGTGTAGAGATGCACCAGGTGGTATAACAGAGTGTAGAGACGCACCAGGTGGTATAACAGAGTGTAAAGACGCACCAGGTGGTATAACAGAGTGTAAAGATACACCAGGTGGTATAACAGAGTGTAGAGACGCACCAGGTGGAATAAAACAGAGTGTAAAGATACATCAGGTGGTATAACAGAGTGTAGAGACGCACCAGGTGATATAACAGAGTGTAGAGACGCACCAGGTGGTATAACAGAGTGTAAAGACGCACCAGGTGGTATAACAGAGTGTAAAGATACACCAGGTGGTATAACAGAGTGTAAAGACGCACCAGGTGGAATAACAGAGTGTAGAGACGCACCAGGTGGTATAACAGAGTGTAAAGACGCACCAGGTGGTATAACAGAGTGTAAAGACGCACCAGGTGGAATAACAGAGTGTAGAGACGCACCAGGTGGTATAACAGAGTGTAAAGATACACCAGGTGGTATAACAGAGTGTAAAGAAGCACCAGGTGGTATAACAGAGTGTAGAGACGCACCAGGTGGAATAACAGAGTGTAGAGACGCACCAGGTGGTATAACAGAGTGTAAAGACGCACCAGGTGGTATAACAGAGTGTAAAGACGCACCAGGTGGAATAACAGAGTGTAGAGACGCACCAGGTGGTATAACAGAGTGTAAAGATACACCAGGTGGTATAACAGAGTGTAAAGAAGCACCAGGTGGTATAACAGAGTGTAAAGACGCACCAGGTGGAATAACAGAGTGTAGAGACGCACCAGGTGGTATAACAGAGTGTAAAGATGCACCAGGTAGTATAACAGAGTGTAAAGACACACAAGGTGGAATAACAGAGTGTAGAGACGCACCAGGTGGTATAACAGAGTGTAGAGACGTACCAGGTGGTATAACAGAGTGTAAAGACGCACCAGGTGGTATAACAGAGGGTAAAGATACACCAGGTGGTATAACAGAGTGTAAAGACGCACCAGGTGGTATAACAGAGTGTAAAGACGCACCAGGTGGTATAACAGAGTGTAAAGACGCACCAGGTGGTATAACAGAGTGTACAGATACACCAGGTGGTATAACAGAGTGTAGAGACGCACCAGGTGGAATAAAACAGAGTGTAAAGATACATCAGGTGGTATAACAGAGTGTAGAGACGCACCAGGTGATATAACAGAGTGTAGAGACGCACCAGGTGGTATAACAGAGTGTAAAGACGCACCAGGTGGTATAACAGAGTGTAAAGATACACCAGGTGGTATAACAGAGTGTAAAGATACACCAGGTGGTATAACAGAGTGTAAAGACGCACCAGGTGGAATAACAGAGTGTAGAGACGCACCAGGTGGTATAACAGAGTGTAAAGACGCACCAGGTGGTATAACAGAGTGTAAAGACGCACCAGGTGGAATAACAGAGTGTAGAGAAGCACCAGGTGGTATAACAGAGTGTAAAGATACACCAGGTGGTATAACAGAGTGTAGAGATGCACTAGGTGGTATAACAGAGTGTAAAGACGCACCAGGTGGAATAACAGAGTGTAGAGACGCACCAGGTGGTATAACAGAGTGTAAAGATGCACCAGGTGGTATAACAGAGTGTAAAGACGCACAAGGTGGAATAACAGAGTGTAGAGACGCACCAGGTGGTATAACAGAGTGTAGAGACGTACCAGGTGGTATAACAGAGTGTAAAGACGCACCAGGTGGTATAACAGAGTGTAAAGATACACCAGGTGGTATAACAGAGTGTAAAGACGCACCAGGTGGAATAACAGAGTGTAGAGACGCACCAGGTGGTATAACAGAGTGTAAAGACGCACCAGGTGGTATAACAGAGTATAAAGACGCACCAGGTGGAATAACAGAGTGTAGAGACGCACCAGGTGGTATAACAGAGTGTAAAGATACACCAGGTGGTATAACAGAGTGTAAAGAAGCACCAGGTGGTATAACAGAGTGTAGAGACGCACCAGGTGGAATAACAGAGTGTAGAGACACACCAGGTGGTATAACAGAGTGTAGAGACGCACCAGGTGGTATAACAGAGTGTAAAGACGCACCAGGTGGTATAACAGAGTGTAAAGATGCACCAGGTGGAATAACAGAGTGTAGAGACGCACCAGGTGGTATAACAGAGTGTAGAGACGTACCAGGTGGTATAACAGAGTGTAGAGACGCACTAGGTGGTATAACAGAGTGTAAAGACGCACCAGGTGGAATAACAGAGTGTAGAGACGCACCAGGTGGTATAACAGAGTGTAAAGATGCACCAGGTGGTATAACAGAGTGTAAAGATGCACCAGGTGGAATAACAGAGTGTAGAGACGCACCAGGTGGTATAACAGAGTGTAGAGACGTACCAGGTGGTATAACAGAGTGTAGAGACGCACCAGGTGGAATAACAGAGTGTAGAGACGCACTAGGTGGTATAACAGAGTGTAAAGACGCACCAGGTGGTATAACAGAGTGTAAAGACGCACCAGGTGGTATAACAGAGTGTAAAGACGCACCAGGTGGAATAACAGAGTGTAGAGACGCACCAGGTGGTATAACAGAGTGTAAAGATACACCAGGTGGTATAACAGAGTGTAAAGACACACGGGGTGGTATAACAGAGTGGAAAGATGCACCAGGTGGTATAACAGAGTGTAGAGATGCACCAAGTGGTATAACAGAAAGACGCACCAGGTGGTATAACAGAGTGTAAAAAGACGCACCAGGTGGTATAACAGAGTGTAAAGACGCACCAAGTGGTATAACAGAGTGTAAAGACGCACCAGGTGGTATAACAGAGTGTAGAGAGATGCACCAGGTGGTATAACAGAGTGTAAAGACGCACCAGGTGGTATAACAGAGTGTAAAGACGCACCAGGTGGTATAACAGAGTGTAAATAAGCACCAGGTGGTATAACAGAGTGTAGAGATGCACCAGGTGGTATAACAGAGTGTAGAGATGCACCAGGTGGTATAACAGAGTGTAGAGGGATGCACCAGGTGGTATTACAGAGTGTAAAGATGCACCAGGTGATATAACAGAGTGTAGAGATGCACAAGGTGGTATAACAGAGTGTAGAGACACACCAGGTGGTATAACAGAGTGTAAAGATGCACCAGGTGGGATAACAGAGTGTAAAGATACACCAAGTGGAATAACAGAGTGTAAAGACGCACCAGGTGGTATAACAGAGTGTAGAGATGCACCAGGTGGTATAACAGAGTGTAAAGACGCACCAGGTGGTATAACAGAGTGTAAAGATGCACCAGGTGGTATAACAGAGTGTAGAGATGCACCAGGTGGTATTACAGAGTGTAAAGATGCACCAGGTGGTATAACAGAGTGTAGAGACGCACCAGGTGGTATAACAGAGTGTAAAGACGCACCAGGTGGTATAACAGAGTGTAAAGACGCACCAGGTGGTATAACAGAGTGTAAAGATGCACCAGGTGGTATAACAGAGTGTAGAGATGCACCACATGGTATAACAGTATGTAAAGATGCACCAGGTGGTATAACAGAGTGTAAAACGCACCAGGTGGTATAACAGAGAGTAAAGATGCACCAGATGGTATAAAGACGCACCTGGTGGTATAACAACATGTAAAGATGCACCAGGTGGTATAACAGAGTGTAAAGATGCACCAGGTGGTATAACAGAGTGGAAAGATGCACCAGGTGGTATAACAGAGTGTAGAGATGTACCAGGTGGTATAACAGAGTGTAGAGAGATGACCCAGGTGGTATAGCAGAGTGGAGAGATGCACCAGGTGGTATAACAGAGTGTAAAGATGCACCAGGTGGTATAACAGAGTGGAAAGATGCACCAGGTGGTATAAAGACGCACCAGGTGGTATAACAGTGTGTAAAGATGCACCAGGTGATATAACAGACTGTAAAGACGCCCCAGGTGGTATAACAGATTGTAGAGACGCATCAGGTGGTATAATAGAGTGTAAAGACGCACCAGGTGGTATAACAGAGTGTAAAGACACACCAGGTGGTATAATAGAGTGTAAAGACGCACCAGGTGGTATAACAGAGTGTAGAGACGTATAAAGTTGCAGACGCGACCACGGCAAGAGACGCACACATGGACGTCCATCCTCCATGTCTTTATATCCAGTCTTTAGGTCGTCAGTAAAAAGGTAGACAGTCAATATGTTGACCATTATTTGTCGACGTGCTTAAGGTCGACATGGTTAAAAGGTCGACGTGACAATGGTCGACACAGCATAGGATCGACATGAGTTTTTCACATTTTTTTACATTTTTATAATGTTGGCATACTTTGCTATCCACGTGGACTATGATTGGAGACGGTAACCTTACCCGAAGCATGGCGAGGAAAACAAGCCAAGAGAGGGGATGCGGGGCACTAACTGGGGGTCCACGTCGACCTAACAATCCATACCTTTTAAAAATATGTTGAAAATAAATACATTGGACCTGATTGTGAGTCACACATTGCTGCGACCTGTCTGTGTACACAACTGATTCAGTGACACACCGCTATTCTGCCCTCACGCACCCATAGGACAGACCATCTCCATGTGCCGGTACAGCCCCCTCCCAGTCACTGCCCAGGAACGTCCCGAACACTTCTGTACGTCTCATTCGCCACTGCAACTCCGTGTGTACATGCGCCTCTGTGTGTACATGCGCCTCTGTGTGTACATGCGGCTCTGTGTATTCATGCGTCTCTGTGTGTACATGCGGCTCTGTGTATTCATGCGTCTCTGTGTGTACATGTGCCTCTGTGTGTACATGCGGCTCTGTGTGTACATGTGCCTCTGTGTGTACATGCGCCTCTGTGTGTACATGCGCCTCTGTGTGTACATGCGCCTCTGTGTGTACATGCGGCTCTGTGTATTCATGCGTCTCTGTGTGTACATGCGCCTCTGTGTGTGCATGGGCCTCTGTGAGTACATGCGCCCCCTGTGAGTACATGGGCCTCTGTGAGTACATGCGCCTCTGTGAGTACATGCGCCCCCTGTGAGTACATGGGCCTCTGTGTGTACATGCGCCTCTGTGTATTCATGCGTCTCTGTGTGTACATGCGCCTCTGTGTATTCATGCGTCTCTGTGTGTACATGTGCCTCTGTGTGTGCATGCGTCTCTGTGAGTACATGGGCCTCTGTGAGTACATGCGCCCCCTGTGAGTACATAGGCCTCTGTGAGTACATGGGCCTCTGTGTGTACATGTGCCTCTGTGTGTACATGCGCCTCTGTGTGTACATGCGCCCCCTGTGAGTACATGGGCCTCTGTGAGTACATGCGCCCCCTGTGAGTACATGGGCCTCTGTGAGTACATGCGCCCCCTGTGAGTACATGGGCCTCTGTGTGTACATGCGCCCCCTGTGAGTACATGGGCCTCTGTGTGTACATGCGCCCCCTGTGAGTACATGGGCCTCTGTGTGTACATGCGTCTCTGTGAGTACATGCGCCCCCTGTGAGTACATGGGCCTCTGTGTGTACCTGCGCCTCTGTGTGTACATGCGCCTCTGTGAGTACATGCGCCCCCTGTGAGTACATGCGCCTCTGTGTGTACATGCGCCTCTGTGTGTGCATGCGGCTCTGTGTATTCATGCGTCTCTGTGTGTACATGCGCCTCTGTGTGTGCATGGGCCTCTGTGAGTACATGCGCCCCCTGTGAGTACATGGGCCTCTGTGAGTACATGCGCCTCTGTGAGTACATGCGCCCCCTGTGAGTACATGGGCCTCTGTGTGTACATGCGCCTCTGTGTATTCATGCGTCTCTGTGTGTACATGCGCCTCTGTGTATTCATGCGTCTCTGTGTGTACATGTGCCTCTGTGTGTGCATGCGTCTCTGTGAGTACATGGGCCTCTGTGAGTACATGCGCCCCCTGTGAGTACATAGGCCTCTGTGAGTACATGGGCCTCTGTGTGTACATGTGCCTCTGTGTGTACATGCGCCTCTGTGTGTACATGCGCCCCCTGTGAGTACATGGGCCTCTGTGAGTACATGCGCCCCCTGTGAGTACATGGGCCTCTGTGAGTACATGCGCCCCCTGTGAGTACATGGGCCTCTGTGTGTACATGCGCCCCCTGTGAGTACATGGGCCTCTGTGTGTACATGCGCCCCCTGTGAGTACATGGGCCTCTGTGTGTACATGCGTCTCTGTGAGTACATGCGCCCCCTGTGAGTACATGGGCCTCTGTGTGTACATGCGCCTCTGTGTACATGTGCCTCTGTGTGTGCATGCGCCTCTGTGAGTACATGCGCCCCCTGTGAGCACATGGGCCTCTGTGTGTACATGCGCCTCTGTGAGTACATGCGCCCCCTGTGAGTACATGGGCCTCTGTGAGTACATGGGCCTCTGTGTGTACATGCGCCCCCTGTGAGTACATGGGCCTCTGTGTGTACATGCGCCCCCTGTGAGTACATGGGCCTCTGTGTGTACATGCGCCTCTGTGTGTACATGCGCCTCTGTGAATACATGCGCCTCTGTGAGTACATGGGCCTCTGTGTGTACATGCGCCCCCTGTGAGTACATGGGCCTCTGTGTGTACATGCGCCTCTGTGTGTACATGCGCCCCCTGTGAGTACATGGGCCTCTGTGTGTACATGCGCCTCTGTGTGTACATGCGCCCCCTGTGAGTACATGGGCCTCTGTGAGTACATGCGTCTCTGTGTGTACATGCGCCTCTGTGTGTACATGCGCCTCTGTGTGTACATGTGCCTCTGTGAGTACATGCGTCTCTGTGTGTACATGCGCCTCTGTGAGTACATGCGCCTCTGTGAGTACATGCGCCTCTGTGTGTACATGCGCCCCCTGAGAGTACATGGGCCTCTGTGTACATGTGCCTCTGTGTGTACATGTGCCTCTGTGAGTACATGCGTCTCTGTGTGTACATGCGCCTCTGTGTGTACATGAGCCTCTTTGAGTACATGCGCCTTTCTGTGTACACGTGCCTCTGTTCGCACCTGCGCCTCTGTGTGTACATGCGGCTCTGTGAGTACATGCGCCTCTGTGTGTACATGCGCCTCTGTGTGTACATGGGCCTCTTTGAGTACATGCGCCTTTCTGTGTACACGTGCCTCTGTTCGCACCTGCGCCTCTGTGTGTACATGCGGCTCTGTGAGTACATGCGCCTCTGTGTGTACATGCGCCTCTGTGTGTACATGCGCCTCTGTGTGTACATGTGCCCTCTGTGTGTACATGCGCCTCTGTGTGTACATGTGACCTCTGTGTGTACATGCGCCTCTGTGTGTACATGCGCCCTCTGTGTGTACATGCGCCTCTGTGTGTACATGTGACCTCTGTGTGTACATGCGGCTCTGTGAGTACATGCGCCTCTGTGTGTACATGCGCCTCTGTGTGTACATGAGCCCTCCGTGAGTAGATGGGCTTCTGTGTGCACATGCGTCTCTGTGTGTACCTGCGCCTCTGTGTGTACATGCGCCCTCTGTGTGTACATGTGCCTCTATGTGTACATGCGTCTCTGTGTGTACCTGCGCCTCTGTGTGTACATGCGCCCTCTGTGTGTACATGCGCGCTCTGTGTGTACATGCGCCCTCTGTGTGTACCTGCACCTCTGTGTGTACATGCCCCCTCTGTGAGTACATGCGCCTCTGTGAGTACATGCGCCTCTGTGTGTACATGCGCCCTCTGTGTATACATGCACTCACTGTGTGTACATGCACCTCTTTGTGTACTTGCGGCTCTGTGTGTATATGCACCTCTGTGTGTACATGCGGCTCTGTGTATACATGTGCCTCTGTGTGTACATGTGCCTCTGTGTATACATGCACTCTCTGTGTGTACATGCACCTCTTTGTGTACTTGCGGCTCTGTGTGTATATGCACCTCTGTGTGTACATGTGCCTCTGTGTGTACATGTGCCTCTGTGTGTACATGTGCCTTTGTGTGTGCATACGTCTCTGTGTGTACATGTGCCTTAGTGTGTACATGCGTCTCTGTGTGCACATGCGTCTCTGTGTGTATATATGACTCTGTGTGTACATGCGTCTCTGTGTGTACTTGTGCCTCTGTGTCTACAAACGTCTTTGTGTGTATATTAGAGATGAGTGGGTTCGGTTCCTCAGAATCCGAACCCGCCCGAACTTCAGCTTTTTTTACACGGATCCGAGCGACTCGGATCTTCCCGCCTTGCTCGGTTAACCCGAGCGCGCCCGAACGTCATCATGACGCTGTCGGATTCTCGCGAGGCTCGGATTCTATCGCGAGACTCGGATTCTATATAAGGAGCCGCGCGTCGCCGCCATTTTCACACGTGCATTGAGATTGATAGGGAGAGGACGTGGCTGGCGTCCTCTCCATTTAGATTAGAAGAGAGAGAGTGAGATTGAGACAGAGACACTTGATTTACTGGAGCTTAGGAGTACTAGAGAGTGCAGAGTTTACTAGTGACTGACCACTGACCAGTGACCACCAGTGCAGTTTTATTTAATATAATCCGTTCTCTGCCTGAAAAAAACGATACACAGTGACTCAGTCACATACCATATCTGTGCTCAGCCCAGTGTGCTGCATCATCTATGTATAATATCTGACTGTGCTCACACAGCTTAATTGTGGGGGAGACTGGGGAGCAGTTATAGGTTATAGCAGGAGCCAGGAGTACATATTATTAAAATTAAACAGTGCACACTTTTGCTGCAGGAGTGCCACTGCCAGTGTGACTGACCAGTGACCTAACCACACTGACCACCAGTATAGTATACTATATTGTGATTGCCTGAAAAAGTTAAACACTCGTCGTGTGACTTGTGTGGTGTTTTTTTATTCTATAAAAAACTCATTCTGCTGACAGACAGTGTCCAGCAGGTCCGTCATTATATAATATATACCTGTCCGGCTGCAGTAGTGATATATATATATTTTTTATATCATTATTTATCATCCAGTCGCAGCAGACACAGTACGGTAGTTCACGGCTGTAGCTACCTCTGTGTCGGCACTCGGCAGTCCATCCATAATTGTATACCACCTACCCGTGGTTTTTTTTTTCTTTCTTCTTTATACATACTACATCTCATTATCATCCAGTCTATATTAGCAGCAGACACAGTACAGTACGGTAGTCCACGGCTGTAGCTACCTCTGTGTCGGCACTCGGCAGTCCATCCATAATTGTATACCACCTACCCGTGGTTTTTTTTTCTTCTTTATACATACTACATCTCATTATCATCCAGTCTATATTAGCAGCAGACACAGTACAGTACGGTAGTCCACGGCTGTAGCTACCTCTGTGTCGGCACTCGGCAGTCCATCCATAATTGTATACCACCTACCCGTGGTTTTTTTTTCTTTCTTCTTTATACATACTACATCTCATTATCAACCAGTCTATATTAGCAGCAGACACAGTACAGTACGGTAGTCCACGGCTGTAGCTACCTCTGTGTCGGCACTCGGCAGTCCGTCCATAATTGTATACCACCTACCCGTGGTTTTTTTTTCTTTCTTCTATATACATACTACATCTCATTATCATCCAGTCTATATTAGCAGCAGACACAGTACAGTACGGTAGTCCACGGCTGTAGCTACCTCTGCGTCGGCACTCGGCAGTCCATCCATAATTGTATACCACCTACCCGTGTTTTTTTTTTTCTTCTTTATACATACTACATCTCATTATCATCCAGTCTATATTAGCAGCAGACACAGTACAGTACGGTAGTCCACGGCTGTAGCTACCTCTGTGTCGGCACTCGGCAGTCCATCCATAATTGTATACCACCTACCCGTGGTTTTTTTTTCTTTCTTCTTTATACATACTACATCTCATTATCATCCAGTCTATATTAGCAGCAGACACAGTACAGTACGGTAGTCCACGGCTGTAGATACCTCTGTGTCGGCACTCGGCAGTCCGTCCATAATTGTATACCACCTACCCGTGGTTTTTTTTTCTTTCTTCTTTATACATACTACATCTCATTATCATCCAGTCTATATTAGCAGCAGACACAGTACAGTACGGTAGTCCACGGCTGTAGCTACCTCTGTGTCGGCACTCGGCAGTCCGTCCATAATTGTATACCACCTACCCGTGGTTTTTTTTTCTTTCTTCTTTATACATACATACTACATCTCATTATCAACCAGTCTATATTAGCAGCAGACACAGTACAGTACGGTAGTCCACGGCTGTAGCTACCTCTGTGTCGGCACTCGGCAGTCCATCCATAATTGTATACCACCTACCCGTGGTTTTTTTTTTCTTCTTTATACATACTACATCTCATTATCATCCAGTCTATATTAGCAGCAGACACAGTACAGTACGGTAGTCCACGGCTGTAGCTACCTCTGTGTCGGCACTCGGCAGTCCATCCATAATTGTATACCACCTACCCGTGGTTTTTTTTTCTTTCTTCTTTATACATACTACATCTCATTATCATCCAGTCTATATTAGCAGCAGACACAGTACAGTACGGTAGTCCATGGCTGTAGCTACCTCTGTGTCGGCACTCGGCAGTCCATCCATAATTGTATACCACCTACCCGTGGTTTTTTTTTCCTTCTTTATACATACTACATCTCATTATCATCCAGTCTATATTAGCAGCAGACACAGTACAGTACGGTAGTCCACGGCTGTAGCTACCTCTGTGTCGGCACTCGGCAGTCCATCCATAATTGTATACCACCTACCCGTGGTTTTTTTTTCTTTCTTCTTTATACATACTACATCTCATTATCATCCAGTCTATATTAGCAGCAGACACAGTACAGTACGGTAGTCCACGGCTGTAGCTACCTCTGTGTCGGCACTCGGCAGTCCGTCCATAATTGTATACCACCTACCCGTGGTTTTTTTTTCTTTCTTCTTTATACATACTACATCTCATTATCATCCAGTCTATATTAGCAGCAGACACAGTACAGTACGGTAGTCCACGGCTGTAGCTACCTCTGTGTCGGCACTCGGCAGTCCGTCCATAATTGTATACCACCTACCCGTGGTTTTTTTTTCTTTCTTCTTTATACATACATACTACATCTCATTATCAACCAGTCTATATTAGCAGCAGACACAGTACAGTACGGTAGTCCACGGCTGTAGCTACCTCTGTGTCGGCAGTCCATCCATAATTGTATACTAGTATCCATCCATCTCCATTGTTTACCTGAGGTGCCTTTTAGTTGTGCCTATTAAAATATGGAGAACAAAAATGTTGAGGTTCCAAAATTAGGGAAAGATCAAGATCCACTTCCACCTCGTGCTGAAGCTGCTGCCACTAGTCATGGCCGAGACGATGAAATGCCAGCAACGTCGTCTGCCAAGGCCGATGCCCAATGTCATAGTACAGAGCATGTCAAATCCAAAACACCAAATATCAGTAAAAAAAGGACTCCAAAACCTAAAATAAAATTGTCGGAGGAGAAGCGTAAACTTGCCAATATGCCATTTACCACACGGAGTGGCAAGGAACGGCTGAGGCCCTGGCCTATGTTCATGGCTAGTGGTTCAGCTTCACATGAGGATGGAAGCACTCAGCCTCTCGTTAGAAAAATGAAAAGACTCAAGCTGGAAAAAGCACAGCAAAGAACTGTGCGTTCTTCGAAATCCCAAATCCACAAGGAGAGTCCAATTGTGTCGGTTGCGATGCCTGACCTTCCCAACACTGGACGTGAAGAGCATGCGCCTTCCACCATTTGCACGCCCCCTGCAAGTGCTGGAAGGAGCACCCGCAGTCCAGTTCCTGATAGTCAGATTGAAGATGTCAGTGTTGAAGTACACCAGGATGAGGAGGATATGGGTGTTGCTGGCGCTGGGGAGGAAATTGACCAGGAGGATTCTGATGGTGAGGTGGTTTGTTTAAGTCAGGCACCCGGGGAGACACCTGTTGTCCGTGGGAGGAATATGGCCGTTGACATGCCTGGTGAAAATACCAAAAAAATCAGCTCTTCGGTGTGGAAGTATTTCACCAGAAATGCGGACAACATTTGTCAAGCCGTGTGTTCCCTTTGTCAAGCTGTAATAAGTAGGGGTAAGGACGTTAACCACCTCGGAACATCCTCCCTTATACGTCACCTGCAGCGCATTCATCATAAGTCAGTGACAAGTTCAAAAACTTTGGCCGACAGCGGAAGCAGTCCACTGACCAGTAAATCCCTTCCTCTTGTAACCAAGCTCACGCAAACCACCCCACCAACTCCCTCAGTGTCAATTTCCTCCTTCCCCAGGAATGCCAATAGTCCTGCAGGCCATGTCACTGGCAATTCTGATGATTCCTCTCCTGCCTGGGATTCCTCCGATGCATCCTTGCGTGTAACGCCTACTGCTGCTGGCGCTGCTGTTGTTGCTGCTGGGAGTCGATGGTCATCCCAGAGGGGAAGTCGTAAGCCCACTTGTAGTACTTCCAGTAAGCAATTGACTGTTCAACAGTCCTTTGCGAGGAAGATGAAATATCACAGCAGTCATCCTGCTGCAAAGCGGATAACTGAGGCCTTGACAACTATGTTGGTGTTAGACGTGCGTCCGGTATCCGCCGTTAGTTCACAGGGAACTAGACAATTTATTGAGGCAGTGTGCCCCCGTTACCAAATACCATCTAGGTTCCACTTCTCTAGGCAGGCGATACCGAGAATGTACACGGACGTCAGAAAAAGACTCACCAGTGTCCTAAAAAATGCAGTTGTACCCAATGTCCACTTAACCACGGACATGTGGACAAGTGGAGCAGGGCAGGGTCAGGACTATATGACTGTGACAGCCCTCTGGGTAGATGTATGGACTCCCGCCGCAAGAACAGCAGCGGCGGCACCAGTAGCAGCATCTCGCAAACGCCAACTCTTTCCTAGGCAGGCTACGCTTTGTATCACCGGTTTCCAGAATACGCACACAGCTGAAAACCTCTTACGGCAACTGAGGAAGATCATCGCGGAATGGCTTACCCCAATTGGACTCTCCTGTGGATTTGTGGCATCGGACAACGCCAGCAATATTGTGTGTGCATTAAATATGGGCAAATTCCAGCACGTCCCATGTTTTGCACATACCTTGAATTTGGTGGTGCAGAATTTTTTTAAAAACGACAGGGGCGTGCAAGAGATGCTGTCGGTGGCCAGAAGAATTGCGGGACACTTTCGGCGTACAGGCACCACGTACAGAAGACTGGAGCACCACCAAAAACTACTGAACCTGCCCTGCCATCATCTGAAGCAAGAAGTGGTAACGAGGTGGAATTCAACCCTCTATATGCTTCAGAGGTTGGAGGAGCAGCAAAAGGCCATTCAAGCCTATACAATTGAGCACGATATAGGAGGTAGAATGCACCTGTCTCAAGCGCAGTGGAGAATGATTTCAACGTTGTGCAAGGTTCTGATGCCCTTTGAACTTGCCACACGTGAAGTCAGTTCAGACACTGCCAGCCTGAGTCAGGTCATTCCCCTCATCAGGCTTTTGCAGAAGAAGCTGGAGACATTGAAGGAGGAGCTAACACGGAGCGATTCCGCTAGGCATGTGGGACTTGTGGATGGAGCCCTTAATTCGCTTAACAAGGATTCACGGGTGGTCAATCTGTTGAAATCAGAGCACTACATTTTGGCCACCGTGCTCGATCCTAGATTTAAAGCATACCTTGGATCTCTCTTTCTGGCAGACACAAGTCTGCTGGGGTTGAAAGACCTGCTGGTGAGAAAATTGTCAAGTCAAGCGGAACGCGACCTGTCAACATCTCCTCCTTCACATTCTCCCGCAACTGGGGGTGCGAGGAAAAGGCTCAGAATTCCGAGCCCACCCGCTGGCGGTGATGCAGGGCAGTCTGGAGCGACTGCTGATGCTGACATCTGGTCCGGACTGAAGGACCTGACAACGATTACGGATACGGACATGTCGTCTACTGGCACTGCATATGATTCTCTCCCCATTGAAAGAATGGTGGAGGATTATATGAGTGACCGCATCCAAGTAGGCACGTCACACAGTCCGTACTTATACTGGCAGGAAAAAGAGGCAATTTGGAGGCCCTTGCACAAACTGGCTTTATTCTACCTAAGTTGCCCTCCCACAAGTGTGTACTCCGAAAGAGTGTTTAGTGCCGCCGCTCACCTTGTCAGCAATCGGCGTACGAGGTTACATCCAGAAAATGTGGAGAAGATGATGTTCATTAAAATGAATTATAATCAATTCCTCCGCGGAGACATTGACCAGCAGCAATTGCCTCCACAAAGTACACAGGGAGCTGAGATGGTGGATTCCAGTGGGGACGAATTGATAATCTGTGAGGAGGGGGATGTACACGGTGATATATCGGAGGATGATGATGAGGTGGACATCTTGCCTCTGTAGAGCCAGTTTGTGCAAGGAGAGATTAATTGCTTCTTTTTTGGGGGGGGTCCAAACCAACCCGTCATATCAGTCACAGTCGTGTGGCAGACCCTGTCACTGAAATGATGGGTTGGTTAAAGTGTGCATGTCCTGTTTTGTTTATACAACATAAGGGTGGGTGGGAGGGCCCAAGGACAATTCCATCTTGCACCTCTTTTTTCTTTTATTTTTCTTTGCGTCATGTGCTGTTTGGGGAGGGTTTTTTGGAAGGGCCATCCTGCGTGACACTGCAGTGCCACTCCTAGATGGGCCCGGTGTTTGTGTCGGCCACTAGGGTCGCTTATCTTACTCACACAGTCAGCTACCTCATTGCGCCTCTTTTTTTCTTTGCGTCATGTGCTGTTTGGGGAGGGTTTTTTGGAAGGGACATCCTGCGTGACACTGCAGTGCCACTCCTAGATGGGCCCGGTGTTTGTGTCGGCCACTAGGGTCGCTTATCTTACTCACACAGTCAGCTACCTCATTGCGCCTCTTTTTTTCTTTGCGTCATGTGCTGTTTGGGGAGGGTTTTTTGGAAGGGACATCCTGCGTGACACTGCAGTGCCACTCCTAGATGGGCCCGGTGTTTGTGTCGGCCACTAGGGTCGCTTATCTTACTCACACAGTCAGCTACCTCATTGCGCCTCTTTTTTTCTTTGCGTCATGTGCTGTTTGGGGAGGGTTTTTTGGAAGGGACATCCTGCGTGACACTGCAGTGCCACTCCTAGATGGGCCCGGTGTTTGTGTCGGCCACTAGGGTCGCTTATCTTACTCACACAGTCAGCTACCTCATTGCGCCTCTTTTTTTCTTTGCGTCATGTGCTGTTTGGGGAGGGTTTTTTGGAAGGGACATCCTGCGTGACACTGCAGTGCCACTCCTAGATGGGCCCGGTGTTTGTGTCGGCCACTAGGGTCGCTTATCTTACTCACACAGTCAGCTACCTCATTGCGCCTCTTTTTTTCTTTGCGTCATGTGCTGTTTGGGGAGGGTTTTTTGGAAGGGACATCCTGCGTGACACTGCAGTGCCACTCCTAGATGGGCCCGGTGTTTGTGTCGGCCACTAGGGTCGCTTATCTTACTCACACAGCTACCTCATTGCGCCTCTTTTTTTCTTTGCGTCATGTGCTGTTTGGGGAGGGTTTTTTGGAAGGGACATCCTGCGTGACACTGCAGTGCCACTCCTAGATGGGCCCGGTGTTTGTGCCGGCCACTAGGGTCGCTTATCTTACTCACACAGCGACCTCGGTGCAAATTTTAGGACTAAAAATAATATTGTGAGGTGTGAGGTATTCAGAATAGACTGAAAATGAGTGGAAATTATGGTTTTTGAGGTTAATAATACTTTGGGATCAAAATGACCCCCAAATTCTATGATTTAAGCTGTTTTTTAGGGTTTTTTGAAAAAAACACCCGAATCCAAAACACACCCGAATCCGACAAAAAAAATTCGGTGAGGTTTTGCCAAAACGCGGTCGAACCCAAAACCAAAACACAAAACCCGAAAAATTTCCGGCGCTCATCTCTAGTGTATATGCGCCTCTGTGTATACATGCATCTCTGTGTGTATATGCGCCCCTGCATGTACATGCGTCTCTGTGTGTAACTGCACCTCTGTGTGTACATGGGCTTCTGTGTGTATCTGCGCCTCCGTGTGTATATACTAGAGATGAGCGGGTTCGGTTTCTCTGAATCCGAACCCGCCAGAACTTCATGTTTTTTTTCACGGGTCCGAGCGACTCGGATCTTCCCGCCTTGCTCGGTTAACCCGAGCGCGCCCGAACGTCATCATGACGCTGTCGGATTCTCGCGAGGCTCGGATTCTATCGCGAGACTCGGATTCTATATAAGGAGCCGCGCGTCGCCGCCATTTTCACACGTGCATTGAGATTGATAGGGAGAGGACGTGGCTGGCGTCCTCTCCGTTTAGAATAGATTAGAGAGACACTTGATTTACTAATTTTGGGGAGCATTAGGAGTACTCAGTACAGTGCAGAGTTTTGCTGATAGTGACCAGTGACCACCAGTTTTATTTATAATCCGTTCTCTGCCTGAAAAAAGCGATACACAGCACACAGTGACTCAGTCACATACCATATCTGTGTGCACTGCTCAGGCTCAGGCCAGTGTGCTGCATCATCTATTATCTATATATAAATAATATTATATATATCTGTCTGACTGCTCAGCTCACACAGCTTATAATTGTGGGGGAGACTGGGGAGCACTACTGCAGTGCCAGTTATAGGTTATAGCAGGAGCCAGGAGTACATAATATATTATATAGTGAGTGACCACCAGACACACAGTGCAGTTTATTTAATATATCCGTTCTCTGCCTGAAAAAAGCGATACACACAGTGACTCAGTCAGTCACATACCATATCTGTGTGCACTGCTCAGGCTCAGGCCAGTGTGCTGCATCATCTATATATATTATATATCTGTCTGACTGCTCAGCTCACACAGCTTATAATTGTGGGGGAGACTGGGGAGCACTACTGCAGTGCCAGTTATAGGTTATAGCAGGAGCCAGGAGTACATAATATTATATTAAAATTAAACAGTGCACACTTTTGCTGCAGGAGTGCCACTGCCAGTGTGACTAGTGACCAGTGACCTGACCACCAGTATATATAATATTAGTAGTATACTATCTCTTTATCAACCAGTCTATATTAGCAGCAGACACAGTACAGTGCGGTAGTTCACGGCTGTGGCTACCTCTGTGTCGGCACTCGGCAGCCCGTCCATAATTGTATATACCACCTAACCGTGGTTTTTTTTTCTTTCTTTATACATACATACTAGTTACGAGTATACTATCTCTTTATCAACCAGTCTATATATTAGCAGCAGACACAGTACAGTGCGGTAGTTCACGGCTGTGGCTACCTCTGTGTCGGCACTCGGCAGCCCGTCCATAATTGTATATACCACCTAACCGTGGTTTTTTTTTCTTTCTTTATACATACATACTAGTTACGAGTATACTATCTCTTTATCAACCAGTCTATATATTAGCAGCAGACACAGTACAGTGCGGTAGTTCACGGCTGTGGCTACCTCTGTGTCGGCACTCGGCAGCCCGTCCATAATTGTATATACCACCTAACCGTGGTTTTTTTTTTCTTTCTTTATACATACATACTAGTTACGAGTATACTATCTCTTTATCAACCAGTCTATATATTAGCAGCAGACACAGTACAGTGCGGTAGTTCACGGCTGTGGCTACCTCTGTGTCGGCACTCGGCAGCCCGTCCATAATTGTATATACCACCTAACCGTGGTTTTTTTTTCTTTCTTTATACATACATACTAGTTACGAGTATACTATCTCTTTATCAACCAGTCTATATATTAGCAGCAGACACAGTACAGTGCGGTAGTTCACGGCTGTGGCTACCTCTGTGTCGGCACTCGGCAGCCCGTCCATAATTGTATATACCACCTAACCGTGGTTTTTTTTTCTTTCTTTATACATACATACTAGTTACGAGTATACTATCTCTTTATCAACCAGTCTATATATTAGCAGCAGACACAGTACAGTGCGGTAGTTCACGGCTGTGGCTACCTCTGTGTCGGCACTCGGCAGCCCGTCCATAATTGTATATACCACCTAACCGTGGTTTTTTTTTTCTTTCTTTATACATACATACTAGTTACGAGTATACTATCTCTTTATCAACCAGTCTATATATTAGCAGCAGACACAGTACAGTGCGGTAGTTCACGGCTGTGGCTACCTCTGTGTCGGCACTCGGCAGCCCGTCCATAATTGTATATACCACCTAACCGTGGTTTTTTTTTTCTTTCTTTATACATACATACTAGTTACGAGTATACTATCTCTTTATCAACCAGTCTATATATTAGCAGCAGACACAGTACAGTGCGGTAGTTCACGGCTGTGGCTACCTCTGTGTCGGCACTCGGCAGCCCGTCCATAATTGTATATACCACCTAACCGTGGTTTTTTTTTCTTTCTTTATACATACATACTAGTTACGAGTATACTATCTCTTTATCAACCAGTCTATATATTAGCAGCAGACACAGTACAGTGCGGTAGTTCACGGCTGTGGCTACCTCTGTGTCGGCACTCGGCAGCCCGTCCATAATTGTATATACCACCTAACCGTGGTTTTTTTTTCTTTCTTTATACATACATACTAGTTACGAGTATACTATCTCTTTATCAACCAGTCTATATATTAGCAGCAGACACAGTACAGTGCGGTAGTTCACGGCTGTGGCTACCTCTGTGTCGGCACTCGGCAGCCCGTCCATAATTGTATATACCACCTAACCGTGGTTTTTTTTTCTTTCTTTATACATACATACTAGTTACGAGTATACTATCTCTTTATCAACCAGTCTATATATTAGCAGCAGACACAGTACAGTGCGGTAGTTCACGGCTGTGGCTACCTCTGTGTCGGCACTCGGCAGCCCGTCCATAATTGTATATACCACCTAACCGTGGTTTTTTTTTCTTTCTTTATACATACATACTAGTTACGAGTATACTATCTCTTTATCAACCAGTCTATATATTAGCAGCAGACACAGTACAGTGCGGTAGTTCACGGCTGTGGCTACCTCTGTGTCGGCACTCGGCAGCCCATCCATAATTGTATATACCACCTAACCGTGGTTTTTTTTTCTTTCTTTATACATACATACTAGTTACGAGTATACTATCTCTTTATCAACCAGTCTATATATTAGCAGCAGACACAGTACAGTGCGGTAGTTCACGGCTGTGGCTACCTCTGTGTCGGCACTCGGCAGCCCGTCCATAATTGTATATACCACCTAACCGTGGTTTTTTTTTCTTTCTTTATACATACATACTAGTTACGAGTATACTATCTCTTTATCAACCAGTCTATATATTAGCAGCAGACACAGTACAGTGCGGTAGTTCACGGCTGTGGCTACCTCTGTGTCGGCACTCGGCAGCCCGTCCATAATTGTATATACCACCTAACCGTGGTTTTTTTTTCTTTCTTTATACATACATACTAGTTACGAGTATACTATCTCTTTATCAACCAGTCTATATATTAGCAGCAGACACAGTACAGTGCGGTAGTTCACGGCTGTGGCTACCTCTGTGTCGGCACTCGGCAGCCCGTCCATAATTGTATATACCACCTAACCGTGGTTTTTTTTTCTTTCTTTATACATACATACTAGTTACGAGTATACTATCTCTTTATCAACCAGTCTATATATTAGCAGCAGACAGAGTGTTTAGTGCCGCCGCTCACCTTGTCAGCAATCGGCGTACGAGGTTACATCCAGAAAATGTGGAGAAGATGATGTTCATTAAAATGAATTATAATCAATTCCTCCGCGGAGACATTGACCAGCAGCAATTGCCTCCACAAAGTACACAGGGAGCTGAGATGGTGGATTCCAGTGGGGACGAATTGATAATCTGTGAGGAGGGGGATGTACACGGTGATATATCGGAGGGTGAAGATGAGGTGGACATCTTGCCTCTGTAGAGCCAGTTTGTGCAAGGAGAGATTAATTGCTTCTTTTTTGGGGGGGGTCCAAACCAACCCGTCATATCAGTCACAGTCGTGTGGCAGACCCTGTCACTGAAATGATGGGTTGGTTAAAGTGTGCATGTCCTGTTTTGTTTATACAACATAAGGGTGGGTGGGAGGGCCCAAGGACAATTCCATCTTGCACCTCTTTTTTCTTTTCTTTTTCTTTGCATCATGTGCTGATTGGGGAGGGTTTTTTGGAAGGGACATCCTACGTGACACTGCAGTGCCACTCCTAGATGGGCCCGGTGTTTGTGTCGGCCACTAGGGTCGCTAATCTTACTCACACAGTCAGCTACCTCATTGCGCCTCTTTTTTTCTTTGCGTCATGTGCTGTTTGGGGAGGGTTTTTTGGAAGGGACATCCTGCGTGACACTGCAGTGCCACTCCTAGATGGGCCCGGTGTTTGTGTCGGCCACTAGGGTCGCTAATCTTACTCACACAGCTACCTCATTGCGCCTCTTTTTTTCTTTGCGTCATGTGCTGTTTGGGGAGGGTTTTTTGGAAGGGACATCCTGCGTGACACTGCAGTGCCACTCCTAGATGGGCCCGGTGTTTGTGTCGGCCACTAGGGTCGCTAATCTTACTCACACAGCTACCTCATTGCGCCTCTTTTTTTCTTTGCGTCATGTGTTGTTTGGGGAGGGTTTTTTGGAAGGGCCATCCTGCGTGACACTGCAGTGCCACTCCTAGATGGGCCCGGTGTTTGTGTCGGCCACTAGGGTCGCTAATCTTACTCACACAGCTACCTCATTGCGCCTCTTTTTTTCTTTGCGTCATGTGCTGTTTGGGGAGGGTTTTTTGGAAGGGACATCCTGCGTGACACTGCAGTGCCACTCCTAGATGGGCCCGGTGTTTGTGTCGGCCACTAGGGTCGCTTATCTTACTCACACAGCGACCTCGGTGCAAATTTTAGGACTAAAAATAATATTGTGAGGTATTCAGAATAGACTGAAAATGAGTGTAAATTATGGTTTTTGAGGTTAATAATACTTTGGGATCAAAATGACCCCCAAATTCTATGATTTAAGCTGTTTTTTAGTGTTTTTTGAAAAAAACACCCGAATCCAAAACACACCCGAATCCGACAAAAAAAATTCGGTGAGGTTTTGCCAAAACGCGTTCGAACCCAAAACACGGCCGCGGAACCGAACCCAAAACCAAAACACAAAACCCGAAAAATTTCAGGCGCTCATCTCTAGTATATACGCCTCAGTGTTTACATGTGTCTCTGTGTGTATATGCGCATCTGTGTGTACCTGCTCTTGTGTGTACATGCTCTACTGTGTGTACATGTGGCTCTGTGTGTACATGTGCCTCTATATGTACATGCGCATTTGTGTGTACATGCGCCTCTATATGTACATGCGCATTTGTGTGTACACATGCGCCTCTATGTGTACATGCGCATTTGTGTGAACATGCGGCTCCGTGTGCACATGAGGCTCTGTTTGTACATTTGCCCCAGTGTGTACATGCACCCTTTGTGTGTACAAGCGCGCTCTGTGTGTAAATGCGCCTCTGTGTGTACCTGCGCCTGTGTGTGCACATGTGACTCTGTGTTTACATGCTTCTCTGTGTGTACACGTGCCTCTGTGTGTACATATGCCATCTGTGTGTAAATGCGCCTCAGTGTGTACATGCTGCTCTCTGTGTACACGTGCCTCTTTGTGTGTAAATGTGCTTCTGTGTGTACATGCGCCTCTGTGTGTAAAGTAAATGCGCCCACTGTGTGTACATGCGGCTCTGTGTGTACATGCACCGTACCAGTTTTACGGATAATTGCGCATGAGCAGAAGCAAAAAATCTCTCAACTCTGTAAACTCTGTGAGTGATTTAGTTAGACCCATTGTATATAACCATCCAGAATCAGTCTTTACCTCTATACTGTAGTCGCATAATTAAACCTTATAAATGACAATAATTTGCCTTGTTTCCATTCAGTTGGGATATTTAATAGAACCTTATTCCAGCCTCGTCAGTAGTATGAAATCTGAAGCAATACCCATAACACTCAGGGCTGCCATCAGAAATTGTGGGGCCCGGAACTGCCAGAATAGGCATGTCCCCCACCTAAATTCAAAATGCACTGGTGCTTCCCCTCTATGGCAGACTGCGGTTCGCTCAAATCCACACACCCTTGCCATGCGCCCCCCTCGTGGTCAGGGCCTGGGGCTGGAGTCTCGGCAGTCCCCCCCTAGTGGCAGCCCTGATAACAATACAGCCAATGAATTCACCAGAAACCACTGACATCACAGACTACCTGAGTGATGTCACTAGCTGCTATAATATTAAAGAAGCTGAAAATTAGCTGCACCCAAAAAATTGTTGCTCCCACTGTGTTGAGTCCACTTTAACACTCACACATTTCACATCCAGTATTCCATCATTAATAGCATAAAATCCTGCGCTCAGTGGAGAGTTTTATTTAAAGTTCCAGGTTCTATAGAGTACGCAAGGTGTAGGGGTGTAAGGAGGGGGAGGGGGGGGGGAACTTGGCTCTTTTGAAGCCTTGATATTTGAAATACATTAAAAAAAAGATCAATGTAAGAAAAATAAAATGATATTTGTTCGTCTCACTAAAGTTCATCACTACCTGTTTGTTGGAGCATTTAGTCTAGCAGCTTATACACAATTATATATTATCCAGCAGAGATAAGAAGACGCTGCCGCATCCAGACGAATCTAGCTATGAAGAACAACGTGTGTTATGTGTGCCCGGATTCTTTCATGCACCCAGCCTTCTCTCTGCCTTGATTTGTTAATTACTGCCTCCTATCCGTGTTCTCTTTATCCACCACGCTGTAATGAAACATAAAATGACAGCAGTGTCTGTTCTGCTCTTCTTCACTTTAACCCTCTACCTGAAATCACTTCCCAATCCCTCTTTCTTTCTTTCCATCCATCGCCTGCTCTACAGGGGCCGAGGCTTGTACCGAATCATATCACGTGCGTCCGCACTCATCGTTAGCGGCAAGTCTCACAGTAGATTGATTCATCTGCAGTTACATCGATGGCAAATGTCGCTGGTTTCCTGGAAATATTTGCCCTTGAAAGAGTCCAGAGATTTTTAATATTGATCTTTTACCCAGGATTAAAAATCAATAATATTGTATTGTGGTCATGTCCAGTGGTCAGGTCACATTGGGGGTGTATTGTCCTATGTCTGTATAGGGTGTATAAATGTATTATGGTCATGGCCAGCAGTCAGGTCAAGTTGGGGGTGCAGCGTCCTATATCTGTAATAGATGTTCTATGGCCAGCGGTTAGGTCATGTTGGGGTGTAATGTCCTATGTCTGTATAGGGTGTAATAGATGTATTATGGTCATGTCCAGTGGTCAGGTCATGTTGGGGGTGTAGTGTCCTATATCTGTATAGGGTGTAATAGATGTATTATGGTCATGTCCAGTGGTCAGGTCACATTGGGGGTGTATTGTCCTATGTCTGTATAGGGTGTATAAATGTATTATGGTCATGGCCAGCAGTCAGGTCAAGTTGGGGGTGCAGCGTCCTATATCTGTAATAGATGTACTATGGCCAGCGGTTAGGTCATGTTGGGGTGTAGTGTCCTATGTCTGTATAGGGTGTAATAGATGTATTATGGTCATGGCCAGTGGTCAGGCCATGTTGCGGGTGTAGTGCCATATGTCTGTATAGAGTGTAATAGATGTATTATGGTCACGGCCAGTGGTCAGGTCAAGTTGGGGGTGCAGCGTCCTATATCTGTAATAGATGTACTATGGCCAGCGGTTAGGTCATGTTGGGGTGTAGTGTCCTGTGTCTGTATAGGGTGTAATAGATGTATTATGGTCATGGCCAGTGGTCAGGTCATGTTGGGGATGTAGTGTCCTATGTCTATATAGGATGTAATAGATGTATTATGGTCACGGCCAGTGGTCAGGTCATGTTGTGGGTGTAGTGTCCTATGCCTGTATAGGGTATAATAGATGTATTATGATCATGGCCAAGTGGTCAGGTCATGTTGGGGTGTAGTGTCCTATGTCTGTATAGAGTGTAATAACGAGTTTTATGGTAAGAACTTAACGTTGTTAAAACTCTTTCTGCGAGGTACACTGGGCTCCACAAGTATGGACAATGGGGTGTAGAGTAGGATCTTGATCCGAGGCACCAACAGGCTCAAAGCTTTGACTGTTCCCAGAATGCACAGCGCCGCCTCCTCTATAACCCCACCTCCCTGCACAGGAGCTCAGTTTTTAGTTAACCAGCCCAATGCAGTAGCCGGAAAAGAGACGACTACGGTTAGTAGCAACATACACCACACACTCACAACAGGAGAAGTGTCAGCGGCTAATGCCATAACAACCCAAAGAAGCTAAGTGCGTCAGGGTGGGCGCCTTGTGGAGCCCAGTGTATCTCGCAGAAAGAGTTTTAACAACGGTAAGTTCTTACCATAAAACTCATTTTCTGCTGTGGGGTACACTGGGCTACACAAGGATGGACAATGGGGATGTCCTAAAGCAGTTCCTTATGGGAGGGGACGCACTGTAGCCGGCACAAGAACCCGGCGTCCAAAGGAAGCATCCTGGGAAGCGGCAGTATCGAAGGCATAAAACCTTATGATCGTGTTCACGGAGGACCACGTAGCCGTCTTGCACAATTGGTCAAGGGTCGCACCACGTTGGGCCACCCAAGAAGGTCCAACAGACCGAGTAGAATGGGCCGTAATGTGGGAGCTGACAGACCAGCCTTCACATAAGCATGTGCAATCCCCATTCTAATCCACCTGGCCAGGGTCTGCTTGTGAGCAGGCCAGCCACGTTTGTGAAATCCAAACAAAACAAAGAGAGAATCAGATTTTCGAATAGAAGCAGTTCTCTTCACATAGATACGGAGAGCCCGTACAACATTCAAAGACCGCTCTTTGGAAGACAAGTCAGGAGAGACAAAGGCCGGAACCACAATCTCCTGATTAAGGTGGAACGAGGAAACCACCTTCGGTAAATAACCGGGACGAGTCCGAAGTACCACCCGGTCAAGGTGAAAAATCAGATATGGGGAACTACAGGAAAGGGCACCAAAATCCGACACTCTTCTAGCAGAGGCAATAGCCAGCAAGAACACCACCTTAAGGGAAAGCCACTTAAGATCAGCTGAACCAAGCGGTTCAAACGGAGGCTCCTGCAATGCCTCCAAAACCACAACAAGTCCCAAGGAGCTACAGGCGGGACATAGGGAGGTTGGATACGCAACACACCCTGAGTGAAAGTATGAACATCAGGTAAAGTCGCAATTTTTCTCTGAAACCACACCGACAAGGCAGAAATATGAACCTTGAGGGAGGCCAGATTTAGGCCTGCTGCAGAAAAGCCAAAAGTTTGGCTGTACTAAACTTGGAAGCGTCATAATTGTTAGATGCGCACCAAACAAAGTAGGAATGCCAGACCCTATGGCAGAAGCCAGTTTCCGGGCCCGCAACATAGTTTTAATGACCTCCTCAGAAAAACCCTTAGCTTTCAAGACGGAAGCTTCAAGAGCCACGCCGTCAAAGACAACCGAGCTAGGTCCTGGTAGACACAGGGGCCCTGAACGAGGAGGTCTGGGCGTTGTGGAAGTAGAATCAGACGCTCTGACGACAGGCCCTGCAGGTCTGAGAACCAGTGCCGTCTGGGCCACGCTGGAGCTATGAGAAGCAGAATTCCTTTTTCTTGCTTGAACTTCCGAATTACCCTGGGCAGGAGTGACACCAGAGGGAAAACGTACGGCAGCCGAAACCTCCACGGCACCGCCAGCGCATCCACGAATGCTGCTTGAGGATCCCTTGTCCTTGCTAAGAAGAATGGAACCTTGTGATTGTGTCGAGACGCCATCAGATCTACACCTGGAAGACCCACTTTTCCACTAGGAGTTGAAACACTTCTGGATGGAGGCCCCACTCGCCGGCATGCACGTCCTGATGACTGAGAAAGTCTGCTTCCCAATTCAGGACTCCCGGAATGAAGATTGCCGATATGGCCGGTAGATAGCGTTCCACCCAATGTAGAATCCGTGAGACTTCCTTCATTGCCAGACGACTTCGAGTGCCGCCTTGATGATTTATGTAAGCCACTGTGGTGGCGTTGTCCGACTGCACTTGAACAGGACGGTTGTGAACTAAATGCTGAGCTAGGTTCAATGCATTGAAGACCGCCGGCAATT
Source organism: Pseudophryne corroboree (assembly GCF_028390025.1). Lineage (NCBI taxonomy): Eukaryota > Metazoa > Chordata > Amphibia > Anura > Myobatrachidae > Pseudophryne > Pseudophryne corroboree. The sequence continues at coordinate 465,021,908 of NC_086452.1, read as the reverse complement.
CCAGAATGTTGATTGAGAAGAGGGACTCCTCCTTGGTCCACCGACCCTGAAGGTAGTGTTGCTGCAGCACCGCACCCCAACCTCTTAGACTGGCATCTTTCGTCAACAGGACCCAGTTGGATATCCAGAAGGGACGGCCCCTGCTCAACTGTTGGTCCTGGAGCCACCAGAGCAGCGACAGACGGACCTCCAGAGTCAATGAGATCATTTGAGACCTGATCCGGTGAGGCAGGCCGTCCCACTTGGCTAGAATCAACCTCTGGAGCGGGCGAGAATGGAATTGAGCATACTCCACCATGTCGAATGCTGATACCATGAGGCCCAGCACCTGCATTGCCGAATGTATCAACACTTGCGGACGAGAAAGGAAGCAACGAATCCTGTCCTGAAGTTTCAGGACTTTCTCCTGAGACAAAAACAACCTCTGGTTGTGAGTGTCCAACAGCGCTCCCAGGTGCACCATGCTCTGAGCAGGGACCAGGGAGGATTTCTTCCAGTTGATGAGCCACCCGTGGGCTTGTACAAACCGGACCATCATGTCCATATGATGCAGGAGAAGATCTGGGGAATTTGCCAGGATTAACAAGTCGTCCAGATACGGCCGTATCCTGACCCCTTGACGGCGGAGTACCACCGTCATCACTGCCATTACTTTGGTGAAGACTCGGGGAGCCGTTGTTAAACCAAAAGGTAATGCCCGAAACTGGTAATGGAGGTTGCCAATAGCAAACCTCAGGTATTGCTGATGTGACGCTGCTATAGGAATATGCAGGTAAGCATCCTGTATGTCCAGGGAGACCATGTAGTCCCCAGGTTCCAAGGCCAGAACTATAGAGCGAAGGGTTTCCATACGGAACTTGGAAACTTTCACAAACTTGTTCAATGCCTTGAGGTTGAGAATGGGCCGGGAAGACCCATTCGGTTTCGGGACTAGAAACAGTGGAGAATAGTACCCCCGGCCCCTCTGCGCAAGAGGCACCTGTACTACGACTCCTGTATCCAGGAGGGTCTGTACCACCGAATGCAGAGTGTTTACCTTTGTCTGGTCCAACGGGACGTCTGTCTGGCAAAATCGATGAGGGAGTCGGTGTTTGAAGGCTATGGCGTAACCTCGAGTGACGACTTCCCATACACAGGCATCTGAAGTGGTTTTCAACCATTCCTGGGTACACCCTAGAGGCCCGCCCCGTCATGCGGCACGCTTATCGGCCTTGGAAGCTGGCTGACGGGCCGCCCAGGCTCTTTTTGGCTTTGGCTTACCAGGCTTGGAAGTGCGGGCCTGCTTGTTGTACGCCTGACCTTTTGCTTTACCTGAAGGATGAAAGTGGCGAAAGGAAGTACCTTTAGTCGTCGACACAGAAGGAGCGGTACTTGGCAGACAGGCAGTTCTGGCAGTAGCCAAGTCAGCCACTATCTTATTTAAGTCCTCCCCAAACAGAATATATCCCTTGAAAGGGAGTACCTCCAGGGTTTTTCTAGAGTCCAGATCCACAGACCAGGATCTCAGCCACAATATCCGGCGAGCCAGGACTGACATAGAAGAGGCCTTGGCTGCTAGGATACCGGCATCAGAAGCCGCCTCTTTAATATAGCGAGAAGCTGTGACAATATATGACAAGCATTGTCTAGCATGGTCAGAAGAGATTTCAGCTTCTAACTCCAAGGCCCATGCTTCAATAGCCTCTGCAGCCAATGTTGCTGCAATAGTGGGCCCATGCTTCAATAGCCTCTGCAGCACCCGTGAGGGCGTAAATCGCTTTAAGACAACCCTCCAAACGTCTTAGAGACGTGACGGTAGTGACAGGTAGAGCTGAGGAAACCACCATCCTAGCCACATGTGAGTCTACTGGAGGAGGCGTTTCCCAATTCTTAGACAGCTCTGGCGCGAGGGGATAGCGAGACAGCATCTTATTTTGAGGCACAAACTTCGTACCCGGGTTTTCCCAGGGTTCCTGACGTATATCTACTAGGTGACCAAAGTGAGGTAAAACTTGTTTAACCACCTTCTGACGCTTGAACCTATCTGGTTTCTTAGGAGGGACGGATGGCTCGGGATCATCCGTAATCTGTAGAATTAACTTAATAGCGTCTAAAAGATCAGGAACATCCACATGTGAACTACCCTCCCCATCAGCAGTATCTGAGTCAGAACCTGTGGGGTCAGTGTAAGTGCCGTCTTCATCATCAGTCAGTGACAGCAGTGGATTGTGAGGAGACAAGCGCTCGCTTAGAGGACCCCTTGGACTTAGGCGAGCGATGGTCAGACTTTTTTGTAGTCAGGGACTGGTTCAACTTCTTCAATTGAGCAGATAAATCGTCCGCCCACTAGTGATGAGCGGGTTCGGTTCGTCGGAATCCGAACCCGCCCGAACTTCACCTTTTTTTGCACGGGTCCGAGCAACTCGGATCCTCCCGCCTTGCTTGGTTAACACGAGCGCGCCCGAACGTCATCATCCCGCGGTCGGATTCTCGCGAGATTCGTATTCTATATAAGGAGCCGCGCGTTGCCGCCATTTTTCACTCATGCATTGGAGATGATCGTGAGAGGATGTGGCTGGCGTCCTCTCAGTTTCTATGTTCAGGGGGCTGCATATATCTGTGCTCAGTGTGCTGCAAATATCTGTGCTCAGTGTGCTACAAAAATATGTGTGCTCAGTGTGCTGCAAATATCTACGTTCTCTGCCTGAAAAACGCTCCATATCTGTGCTCAGTGTGCTGCAAATATCTGTGCTCACACTGCTTTATTGTGGGGACTGGGTACCACCAGTATTATATAGGAGGAGTACAGTGCAGAGTTTTGAGGACCAGTGACCACCAGTATTATACGTTCTCTACCTGAAAAATGCTCCATATCTGTGCTCAGTGTGCTGCAAATATCTGTGCTCACACTGCTTTATTGTGGGGACTGGGGACCAGCAGTTTTATATAGGAGGAGTACAGTGCAGAGTTTTGCTGACCAGTGACCAGTGACCACCAGTATTATATGTTCTCTGCCTGAAAAACGCTCCATATCTCTGCTGCATTGTAGTATATATACTATATAGTAGGAGTACAGTGCATAATTTTGCTGACCACCAGTATATAATATATATCAGTACGGTACAGTAGGCCACTGCTCTACCTACCTCTGTGTCGTCAAGTATACTATCCATCCATACCTGTGGTGCATTTCAGTTTTGCACAGTTTGCTGACCACCAGTATATAATATATAGCAGTACGGTACAGTAGGCCACTGCTCTACCTACCTCTGTGTCGTCAAGTATACTATCCATCCATACCTGTGGTGCATTTCAGTTTTGCACAGTTTGCTGACCACCAGTATATAATATATAGCAGTACGGTATAGTAGGCCACTGCTCTACCTACCTCTGTGTCGTCAAGTATACTATCCATCCATACCTGTGGTGCATTTCAGTTTTGCACAGTTTGCTGACCACCAGTATATAATATATAGCAGTACGGTATAGTAGGCCACTGCTCTACCTACCTCTGTGTCGTCAAGTATACTATCCATCCATACCTGTGGTGCATTTCAGTTTTGCACAGTTTGCTGACCACCAGTATATAATATATAGCAGTACGGTACAGTAGGCCACTGCTCTACCTACCTCTGTGTCGTCAAGTATACTATCCATCCATACCTGTGGTGCATTTCAGTTTTGCACAGTTTGCTGACCACCAGTATATAATATATAGCAGTACGGTACAAAAGGCCACTGCTCTACCTACCTCTGTGTCGTCAAGTATACTATCCATCCATACCTGTGGTGCATTTCAGTTGTGCGCAGTATATATAGTAGTAGGCCATTGCTATTGATACTGGCATATAATTCCACACATTAAAAAAATGGAGAACAAAAATGTGGAGGGTAAAATAGGGAAAGATCAAGATCCACTTCCACCTCGTGCTGAAGCTGCTGCCACTAGTCATGGCCGAGATGATGAAATGCCATCAACGTCGTCTGCCAAGGCCGATGCCCAATGTCATAGTAGAGAGCATGTAAAATCCAAAAAACAAAAGTTCAGTAAAATGACCCAAAAATCAAAATTAAACGCGTCTGATGAGAAGCGTAAACTTGCCAATATGCCATTTACGACACGGAGTGGCAAGGAACGGCTGAGGGCCTGTCCTATGTTCATGGCTAGTGGTTCAGCTTCACATGAGGATGGAAGCACTCATCCTCCTGCTAGAACACTTAAAAGAGTTAAGATGGCAAAAGCACAGCAAAGAACTGTGCGTTCTTCTAAATCACAAATCCCCAAGGAGAGTCCAATTGTGTCGGTTGCGATGCCTGACCTTCCCAACACTGGACGGGAAGAGGTGGCGCCTTCCACCATTTGCACGCCCCCTGCAAGTGCTGGAAGGAGCACCCGCAGTCCAGTTCCTGATAGTCAAATTGAAGATGTCACTGTTGAAGTACACCAGGATGAGGATTTAGGTGTTGCTAGCGCTGGGGAGGAAATTGACAAGGAGGATTCTGATGGTGAGGTGGTTTGTTTAAGTCAGGCACCCGGGGAGACACCTGTTGTCCGTGGGACGAATATGGTCATTGACATGCCTGGTCAAAATACAAAAAAAATCACCTCTTCGGTGTGGAATTATTTCAACAGAAATGCGGACAACTGGTGTCAAGCTGTGTGTTGCCTTTGTCAAGCTGTAATAAGTAGGGGTAAGGACGTTAACCACCTAGGAACATCCTCCCTTATACGTCACCTGGACCGCATTCATCAGAAGTCAGTGACAAGTTCAAAAACTTTGGGTGACAGCGGAAGCAGTCCACTGACAACTAAATCCCTTCCTCTTGTAACCAAGCTCCTGCAAACCACACCACCAACTCCCTCAGTGTCAATTTCCTCCTTACGCAGGAAAGCTAATAGTCCTGCAGGCCATGTCACTGGCAAGTCTGACGAGTCCTCTCCTGCCTGGGATTCCTCCGATGCATCCTTGACTGTAACGCCTACTGCTGCTGGCGCTGCTGTTGTTGCTGCTGGGAGTCGATCGTCATCCCAGAGGGGAAGTCGGAAGACCACTTGTACTACTTCCAGTAAGCAATTGACTGTCCAACAGTCTTTTGCGAGGAAGATGAAATATCACAGCAGTCATCCTGCTGCAAAGCAGATAACTGAGGCCTTGGCAGCCTGGGTGGTGAGAAAAGTGTTTCCAGTATCCACCGTTAATTCACAGGGAACTAGAGAATTGATTGAGATACTGTGTTTCGGTACCAAATACTATCTAGGTTCCATTTCTCTAGGCAGGCGGTACCGAAAATGTACACAGACCTCAGAAAAAGAGTCACCAGTGTCCTAAAAAATGCAGTTGTACCCAATGTCCACTTAACCACGGACATGTGGACAAGTGGAGCAGGGCAGACTCAGGACTATATGACTGTGACAGCCCACTGGGTAGATGTATTGCCTCCCGCAGCAAGAACAGCAGCGGCGGCACCAGTAGCAGCATCTCGCAAACGCCAACCCATTCCTAGGCAAGCTACGCTTTGTATCACCGCTTTCCAGAAGAGGCACACAGCTGACAACCTCTTACGGAAACTGAGGAACATCATCGCAGAATGGCTTACCCCAATTGGACTCTCCTGGGGATTTGTGACATCGGACAACGCCACCAATATTGTGCGTGCATTACATGCGGGCAAATTCCAGCACGTCCCATGTTTTGCACATACATTGAATTTGGTGGTGCAGAATTATTTAAAAAACAACAGGGGCGTGCAAGAGATGCTGTCGGTGGCCCGAAGAATTGCGGGCCACTTTCGGCATTCAGCCACCGCGTGCCGAAGACTGGAGCACCAGCAAACACTCCTGAACCTGCCCTGCCATCATCTGAAGCAAGAGGTGGTAACGAGGTGGAATTCAACCCTCTATATGCTTCAGAGGATGGAGGAGCAGCAAAAGGCCATTCAAGCCTATACAGCTACCTACGATATAGGCAAAGGAGGGGGAATGCACCTGAATCAAGCGCAGTGGAAAATGATTTCAACGTTGTGCAAGGTTCTGCAACTCTTTGAACTTGCCACACGTGAAGTCAGTTCAGACACTGCCAGCCTGAGTCAGGTCATTTCCCTCATCAGGCTTTTGCAGAAGAAGCTGGAGACATTGAAGGAGGAGCTAAAACAGAGCGATTCCGCTAGGCATGTGGGACTTGTGGATGGAGCCCTTCATTCGCTTAACCAGGATTCACGGGTGGTCAATCTGTTGAAATCAGAGCACTACATTTTGGCCACCGTGCTCGATCCTAGATTTAAAACCTACGTTGTATCTCTCTTTCCGGCAGACACAAGTCTGCAGAGGTTCAAAGACCTGCTGGTGAGAAAATTGTCAAGTCAAGCGGAACGTGACCCGTCAACAGCTCCTCCTTCACATTCTCCCGCAACTAGGGCTGCGAGGAAAAGGCTAAGAATTCCGAGCCCACCCGCTGGCGGTGATGCAGGGCAGTCTGGAGCGAATGCTGACATCTGGTCCGGACTGAAGGACCTGCCAACGATTACTGACATGTCGTCTACTGTCACTGCATATGATTCTGTCACCATTGAAAGAATGGTGGAGGATTATATAAGTGACCGCATCCAAGTAGGCACGTCAGACCGTCCGTACGTATACTGGCAGGAAAAAGAGGCAATTTGGAGGCCCTTGCACAAACTGGCTTTATTCTACCTAAGCTGCCCCCCCCCCTCCAGTGTGTACTCCGAAAGAGTGTTTAGTGCAGCCGCTCACCTTGTCAGCAATCGGCGTACAAGGTTACTTCCAGAAAATGTGGAGAAGATGATGTTCATCAAAATTAATTATAATCAATTCCTCCGTGGAGACATTCACCAGCAATTGCCTCCAGAAAGTACACAGCGACCTGAGATGGTGGTTTCCAGTGGGGACGAATTAATAATCTGTGAGGAGGGGGATGTACACAGTGAAAGGGGTGAGGAATTGGATGATGAGGAGGAGGTGGACATCTTGCCTCTGTAGAGCCAGTTTGTGCAAGGAGAGATTGATTGCTTCATTTTTGGTGGGGGCCCAAACCAACCAGTCATTTCAGTCACAGTCGTGTGGCAGACCATGTGGCTGAAATGATGGGTTTGTTAAAGTGTGCATGTCCTGTTTATACAACATAAGGGTGGGTGGGAGGGCCGAAGGACAATTCCATCTTGCACCTCTTTTTTCTTTCATTTTTCTTTGCATCATGTGCTGTTTGGGGACTATTTTTTGAAGTGCCATCCTGTCTGACACTGCAGTGCCACTCCTAGAAGGGCCAGGTGTTTGTGTCGGCCACTTGGGTCGCTTAGCTTAGTCACACAGCTACCTCATTGCGCCTCTTTTTTTCTTTGCATCATGTGCTGTTTGGGGACTATTTTTTTGAAGTGCTATCCTGTCTAACACTGCAGTGCCACTCCTAGATGAGCCAGGTGTTTGTGTCGGCCACTAGGGCCGCTTAGCTTAGCCATCCAGCGACCTTGGTGCACCTCTTTTTTTCTTTGCATCATGTGCTGTTTGGGGACTATTTTTTGAAGTGCCATCCTGTCTGACACTGCAGTGCCACTCCTAGATGGGCCAGGTGTTTGTGTCGGCCACTTGGGTCGCTTAGCTTAGCCATCCAGCGACCTTGGTGCACCTCTTTTTTTCTTTGCATCATGTGCTGTTTGGGGACTATTTTTTGAAGTGCCATCCTGTCTGACACTGCAGTGCCACTCCTAGATGGGCCAGGTGTTTGTGTCGGCCACTTGGGTCGCTTAGCTTAGTCATCCAGCGACCTTGGTGCAAATTTTAGGACTAAAAATAATATTGTGAGGTGTTCAGAATAGACTGAAAATGAGTGGAAATTATGGTTATTGAGGTTAATAATACTATGGGATCAAAATGACCCCCAAATTCTATGATTTAAACTGTTTTTGAGGGTTTTTTGTAAAAAAAAACAGCCGAATCCAAAACACACCCGAATCCGACAAAAAAATTTCAGGGAGGTTTTTCCAAAACGCGTCCAAATCCAAAACACGGCCGCGGAACCGAATCCAAAACCAAAACACAGAACCCCAAAAATTTCCGGTGCACATCACTACCGCAGGGACCACATACGGTTGTACCGGCATTGGGGGTCCCATAGGGGGTGTTAGTTTATGAACTAGCATATGCAGAAGCGTGGAAAAAGCGGCCCACGGTGGGTCATTATGTACCGCCGTTGCCACAGTCCCACTGGGTGGCAAGGAGCCCCCAGAACCAGAGCCCACAGCTGCTATATTCCCCTCATAGGGATCTGTGGCTTCAGCAACACCGGCAGTGTGTTCAGCCCCAGAACCGTTACCCTCAGAAGCAGACATGATATAACTTGCAGTATCAGGTAACACAGTACAATTGGCAGTAGCACAATACCTCTTACCCAAACCCCTGCGCAGTGTAGTCAGCACTAGCAGAGATAAAGGAGAGATATGATGACTAAATCACAGAGAAAAATACATATTAAAGTATATCTTTGTGAAAATCCTATATCAATATAAAACCTGACGCACCAAGCCCCCTCAGGTTATAGAATATAGGGATAGCAGGTTGAGTGAAAGACACGAAATGGACAACACTCAGCTATCTAATGCACACACAAATAGTCACAGTTTGTACAATGCAGAGGTTATTATTACTAACAATAATACTGCACTGGACTAGCTTTTATATATATATAGCTATATAGTCAATAGATATAACACTACACAGTAAGAACTGGATGTATATCACAGGGTAATTGTACTAGGAAACCCTGACTAAATGCACTCTTTCTTAACTAGCACTGTCTAAAAAGTAGTGATGAGCGGGTTCGGTTCCTCGGAATCCGACCCGCCCGAACTTCACCTTTTTTTTACACGGGTCCGAGCGACTCGGATCCTCCCGCCTTGCTCGGTTAACCCGAGCGCGCCCGAACGTCATCATCCCACTGTCGGATTCTCGCGAGACTCGGATTCTATATAAGGAGCCGCGCGTCGCCGCCATTTTCACACGTGCATTGAGATTGATAGGGAGAGGACGTGGCTGGCGTCCTCTCCGTAATAGAAAAGACTAAGAGTGACATTGTTATAATTGTGGGGAGGATTGGGGACGGGGAGCAGCTGTTAGGGAGTACAGTGCAGGGTTTTGATTATACCACCAGTGATTTTAATCCTTTGTTTCTCTGCCTGAAAAAAAACGCTCCACCATATCTGTGGCTGTGCTCACTCAGTGTGCTGCACTGCTGCATGATATATCTGTGCTGAGTGCACTGCTCTGCTCACACTGCCTAATTGTGGGGACTGGGGAGCAGTTATAGCAGGAGTACAGTGCACAGTTTTTCTGACAGTGACCACCAGTCCAGTATACGTTTGTCTGCCTGAAAAACACTGGTGTTTTTTTTTTCTTTCTTCATACTAGTTTAGCAGTCTGCTGACAGTGTCCACCAGGTCCGTTATACAGTATATTATATATATAAGCACTAAGCAGCAGTACGGTAGGCCACGGCTGTACCTACCTCTGTGTCATCAGTGCACTCGTCGTCCATAAGTATAAGTAATACTATACTATCCATCCATCTACATTGTATACCTGTGGTGTTTTTTTTTTCTTTCTTCATACTAGTTTAGCAGTCTGCTGACAGTGTCCACCAGGTCCGTTATACAGTATATTATATATATAAGCACTAAGCAGCAGTACGGTAGGCCACGGCTGTACCTACCTCTGTGTCGTCAGTGCACTCATCGTCCATAAGTATAAGTAATACTATACTATCCATCCATCTACATTGTATACCTGTGGTGTTTTTTTTTTCTTTCTTCATACTAGTTTAGCAGTCTGCTGACAGTGTCCACCAGGTCCGTTATACAGTATATTATATATATAAGCACTAAGCAGCAGTACGGTAGGCCACGGCTGTACCTACCTTTGTGTCGTCAGTGCACTCGTCGTCCATAAGTATAAGTAATACTATACTATCCATCCATCTACATTGTATACCTGTGGTGTTTTTTTTTTCTTTCTTCATACTAGTTTAGCAGTCTGCTGACAGTGTCCACCAGGTCCGTTATACAGTATATTATATATATAAGCACTAAGCAGCAGTACGGTAGGCCACGGCTGTACCTACCTCTGTGTCGTCAGTGCACTCGTCATCCATAAGTATAAGTAATACTATACTATCCATCCATCTACATTGTATACCTGTGGTGTTTTTTTTTTTCTTTCTTCATACTAGTTTAGCAGTCTGCTGACAGTGTCCACCAGGTCCGTTATACAGCATATTATATATATAAGCACTAAGCAGCAGTACGGTAGGCCACGGCTGTACCTACCTCTGTGTCGTCAGTGCACTCGTCGTCCATAAGTATAAGTAATACTATACTATCCATCCATCTACATTGTATACCTGTGGTGGCTTTTAGATGTGCGCAAAATATGGAGAACAAAAATGTGGAGGTTAAAAAAATAGGGAAAGATCAAGATCCTCTTCCACCTCGTGCTGAAGCTGCTGCCACTAGTCATGGCCGAGACGATGAAATGCCATCAACGTCGTCTGCCAAGGCCGATGCCCAATGTCATAGTACAGAGCATGTAAAATCCAAAACACAAAAGATCAGTAAAAAAATGACCCAAAAATCAAAATTAAAAGCGTCTGAGGAGAAGCGTAAACTTGCCAATATGCCATTTACGACACGGAGTGGCAAGGAACGGCTGAGGCCCTGGCCTATGTTCATGGCTAGTGGTTCAGCTTCACATGAGGATGGAAGCACTCATCCTCTCGCTAGAAAAAAAAAAGACTTGCGGCAAAAGCACAGCAAAGAACTGTGCGTTCTTCGAAATCCCAAATCCCAAAGGAGAGTCCAATTGTGTCGGTTGCGATGCCTGACCTTCCCAACACTGGATGGGAAGAGCTTGCGCCTTCCACCATTTGCACGCCCCCTGCAAGTGTTGAAAGGAGCACCCGCAGTCCAGTTCCTGATAGTGAAATTGAAGATGTCAGTGTTGAAGTACACCAGGATGAGGATATGGGTGTTGCTGGCGCTGGGGAGGAAATTGACAAGGAGGATTCTGATGGTGAGGTGGTTTGTTTAAGTCAGGCACCCGGGGAGACACCTGTTGTCCGTGGGACGAATATGGCCATTGACATGCCTGGTGAAAATACCAAAAAAATCAGCTCTTCAGTGTGGAAGTATTTCAACAGAAATGCGGACAACAGGTGTCAAGCCGTGTGTTGCCTTTGTCAAGCTGTAATAAGTAGGGGTAAGGACGTTAACCACCTCGGAACATCATCCCTTATACGTCACCTGCAGCGCATTCATAATAAGTCAGTGACAAGTTCAAAAACTTTGGGCGACAGCGGAAGCAGTCCACTGACCAGTAAATCCCTTCCTCTTGTAACCAAGCTTGCGCAAACCACACCACCAACTCCCTCAGTGTCAATTTCCTCCTTACGCAGGAAAGCTAATAGTCCTGCAGGCCATGTCACTGGCAAGTCTGACGAGTCCTCTCCTGCCTGGGATTCCTCCGATGCATCCTTGACTGTAACGCCTACTGCTGCTGGCGCTGCTGTTGTTGCTGCTGGGAGTCGATCGTCATCCCAGAGGGGAAGTCGGAAGACCACTTGTACTACTTCCAGTAAGCAATTGACTGTCCAACAGTCCTTTGCGAGGAAGATGAAATATCACAGCAGTCATCCTGTTGCAAAGCGGATAACTGAGGCCTTGACAACTATGTTGGTGTTAGACGTGCATCCGGTATCCGCCGTTAGTTCACAGGGAACTAGACAATTTCTTGAGGTAGTGTGCCCCCGTTACCAAATACCATCTAGGTTCCACTTCTCTAGGCAGGCGATACCGAGAATGTACACGGACGTCAGAAAAAGACTCACCAGTGTCCTAAAAAATGCAGTTGTACCCAATGTCCACTTTACCACGGACATGTGGACAAGTGGAGCAGGGCAGACTCAGGACTACATGACTGTGACAGCCCACTGGGTAGATGTATTGCCTCCCGCTGCAAGAACAGCAGCGGCGGCACCAGTAGCAGCATCTCGCAAACGCCAACTCGTTCCTAGGCAGGCTACGCTTTGTATCACCGCTTTCCAGAATACGCACACAGCTGAAAACCTCTTACGGCAACTGAGGAAGATCATCGCAGAATGGCTTACCCCAATTGGACTCTCCTGGGGATTTGTGGCATCGGACAACGCCAGCAATATTGTGCGTGCATTACATCTGGGCAAATTCCAGCACGTCCCATGTTTTGCACATACCTTGAATTTGGTGGTGCAGAATTATTTAAAAAACGACAGGGGCGTGCAAGAGATGCTGTCGGTGGCCCGAAGAATTGCGGGCCACTTTCGGCGTGCAGGCACCGCGTACAGAAGACTGGAGCACCACCAAAAAAACCTGAACCTGCCCTGCCATCATCTGAAGCAAGAGGTGGTAACGAGGTGGAATTCAACCCTCTATATGCTTCAGAGGATGGAGGAGCAGCAAAAGGCCATTCAAGCCTATACATCTGCCCACGATATAGGCAAAGGAGGTGGAATGCACCTGTCTTAAGCGCAGTGGAGAATGATTTCAACGTTGTGCAAGGTTCTGCTGCCCTTTGAACTTGCCACACGTGAAGTCAGTTCAGACACTGCCAGCCTGAGTCAGGTCATTCCCCTCATCAGGCTTTTGCAGAAGAAGCTGGAGGCATTGAAGGAGGAGCTAAAACAGAGCGATTCCGCTAGGCATGTGGGACTTGTGGATGGAGCCCTTCATTCGCTTAACCAGGATTCACGTGTGGTCAATCTGTTGAAATCAGAGCACTACATTTTGGCCACCGTGCTCGATCCTAGATTTAAAACCTACGTTGGATCTCTCTTTCCGGCAGACACAAGTCTGCAGGGGTTCAAAGAACTGCTGGTGAGAAAATTGTCAAGTCAAGCGGAACGCGACCTGTCAACATCTACTCCTTCACATTCTCCCGCAACTGGGGGTGCGAGGAAAAGGCTACGAATTCCGAGCCCACCCGCTGGCGGTGATGCAGGGCAGTCTGGAGCGACTGCTGATGCTGACATCTGGTCCGGACTGAAGGACCTGCCAACGATTACTGACATGTCGTCTACTGTCACTGCATATGATTCTCTCACCATTGAAAGAATGGTGGAGGATTATATGAGTGACCGCATCCAAGTAGGCACGTCAGACAGTCCGTACGTATACTGGCAGGAAAAAGAAGCAATTTGGAGGCCCTTGCACAAACTGGCTTTATTCTACCTAAGTTGCCCTCCCTCCAGTGTGTACTCCGAAAGAGTGTTTAGTGCCGCCGCTCACATTGTCAGCAATCGGCGTACGAGGTTACTTCCAGAAAATGTGGAGAAGATGATGTTCATTAAAATTAATTATAATCAATTCCTCCATGGAGACATTCACCAGCAGCAATTGCCTCCAGAAAGTACACGGGGATCTGAGATGGTGGATTCCAGTGGGGACGAATTAATAATCTGTGAGGAGGGGGATGTACACAGTGAAAGGGGTGATGAATTGGACGATGATGATGATGAGGTGGACATCTTGCCTCTGTAGAGCCAGTTTGTGCAAGGAGAGATTGCTTCTTTTTTGGTGGGGGCCCAAACCAACCAGTCATTTCAGTCACAGTCGTGTGGCAGACCCTGTCGCTGAAATGATGGGTTGGTTAAAGTGTGCATGTCCTGTTTATACAACATAAGGGTGGGTGGGAGGGCCCAAGGACAATTCCATCTTGCACATCTTTTTTCTTTCATTTTTCTTTGCGTCATGTGCTGTTTGGGGAGTATTTTTTGGAAGGGCCATCCTGCGTGACACTGCAGTGCCACTCCTAGATGGGCCAGGTGTTTGTGTCGGCCACTAGGGTCGCTTAGCTTACTCACACAGCTACCTCATTGCGCCTCTTTTTTTCTTTGCGTCATGTGCTGTTTGGGGAGTATTTTTTGGAAGGGCCATCCTGCCTGACACTGCAGTGCCACTCCTAGATGGGCCAGGTGTTTGTGTCGGCCACTTGGGTCGCTTAGCTTAGCCATCCAGCGACCTCGGTGCAAATTTTAGGACTAAAAATAATATTGTGAGGTGTGAGGTGTTCAGAATAGAATGAAAATGAGTGTAAATTATGGTTATTGAGGTTAATAATACAATGGGATCAAAATGACCCCCAAATTCAATTATTTAAGCTGTTTTTTAGGGTTTTTTGAAAAAAACACCCGAATCCAAAACACACCCGAATCCGACAAAAAAAATTCGGTGAGGTTATGCCAAAACGCGCTCGAACCCAAAACACGGCCGCAGAACTGAACCCAAAACCAAAACACAAAACCCGAAAAATTTCCGGTGCACATCACTACTAAAAAGGCAGGTAGAATACAACCAGGCGGCTTTACACAGGAGGATTTGCCCAAGCAGTCCCAGGAACAGTGAAGCTGAGGGATAATGGCGCCCAGACAATGACAGGGAGTGAGGGAGAGACAGATATGCAGCTCCAGGGCGGGAACATTTGCGGGAAATGACGCCCTGGGGCTGGGGGAGGGGCTTCAGGCAGGGCCGGTGCTAGGGTGTTCGGTGCCCTCCTGCAAACAATGAATTTGCGCCCTCCCCCACACAGTGCACAAAGGGACAGATGCGCGCCGAAGGCGCGCTGCAAAAATATAGGGGTGTGGCTTCATAGGGAAGGGGCGTGACCACAGAATAGTACCAAATTCACATTACAACGCACAATAGTGTCCGTCATTCACATTACACCACACAATAGTATCCCTTATTCCACAGAAAGTGCCCCTAACACACATAATGCCCACCGCAGTAGTAGCTTCGCTTACACACATAATGCCCGTCACTCCCTGCGTGCTGCCCTCTCACCCCCCACGCTGATTTACAGGAGTCAGGAGGAAACACCAAATTACTGGGCCGTCCAGCTACTGTAGTTCTCAAAACCCCATGGGGACTGCCAGGGTGGAGCTACACGTGGCTGGGTACTTGGTGGATCCCTCCTGCAGCTACGGGGATGGGGGTGTTTGGGCACTACTGCCAGCGGCTGCACAACGTCAGGTCTCCCTTTTACCTGCTCCAGCTGCCTGGTACTCCATGCTGACCTCAGGAGAGCCTGGGCGCTGATGCTCCGGACCCGCAGCAAGCCGCACCGGAAGGGAAGAGATGGCCAGGCTGTTAGGTTTTGCGCCGGAGCTAGATGGTGACGACGGTTCCGGCAATAGCAGTGAGGAGGAGAGGAGCCAGGAGGAGAGCGGAGGGAGGCAGAGAGCTAGGGACCACGCCTCTCCTGAGGCCGGACCACCTCCTTCGGCAGCCGCAGGCAACAGTGTACTGTCAGTGGGTCTCAGTGAAGTTCCGCCACTGATCGCGCCGCTGCCTGTCACACAGAGTGACAGCATGCAGCGGCAAAGGGCAGCAATATCGCACATCAGCAAGGTCCTAATGCATGGAGAGCGCCTATCCTGCACAGCGCCTCCCTGCATTGCAGACCTTGCTAAGCGGGTAGCGCCGGCACTGGCTTCAGGTCTAAGCCTTATCCCCCTGCTGGCAAAACCACTGGGTACTGTGGGCTACTGAAAATGGTTTAGAGAGAAAACCTGACCTGCGCCCATGCCCTGGTGATCTAGTGGGATCGCCTGTACTGACACAGTGTCCACCGCCAGCGCGCGCAGACCGCCTCCCAGTGACCGCGCCGGATCGCGATAAAGACCGGGTCCCGCAAGCGGGACGCACTCACCACCTCCCGAAGCATGGCCACGCGATCCCGGAGAGCCCCCGTCGTGTGTGCCTGACGTGAAGAAAACCGGAGCCTCCTGCTGTAGTTACCCGGCAACCAGGGCTCGGGAGTGTACAGTGCCGCTGGGGAGAGCTGGAGCTGCAGCAGTGAATGTCTTCTGACATTTACCACCGCTGCTGCCCTTGTAGTCTTCACTTTTTTCTTCAAAAAAAGCTCTTCTCATGGCTTCCTGGAGCAGCCCCTCTGTTATGTGTCTGCTACTGCAGCACCAACTGCAAAACTGAGCTCCTGTGCAGCGAGGCGGGGTTATAGAGGAGGTGGCGCTGTGCATTCTGGGAACAGTCAAAGCTTTGAGCCTGTTGGTGCCTCGGATAAAGATCCTACTCTACACCCCATTGTCCATCCTTGTGGAGCCCAGTGTACCCCGCAGCAGAAAAATGTATTATGGTCATGGCTAGTGGTCAGGTCATGTTGGGGTGTAGTGTCCTATATCTGTATAGGGTGTAATAGATGTATTATGGTCATGGCCAGTGGTCAGGTCATGTTGTAGGTGTAGCGTCCCATGTCTGTATAGAGTGTAATAGATGTATTATGGTCACGGTCAGTGGTCAGGTCATGTTGTGGTGTAGTGTCCTATGTCTGTATAGGGTGTAATAGATGTATTATGGTCATGTCCAGTGGTCAAGTCATGTTGGGGGTGTAGTGTCCTATGTCTGTATAGGGTGTAATAGATGTATTATGGTCATGGCCAGTGGTCAGGTCATGTTGGGGGTGTAGCGTCCTATGTCTGTATATAGTGTAATAGATGTATTATGGTCACGGCCAGTGGTCAGGTCATGTTGGGGTGTAGTGTCCTATGTCTGTATAGGGTGTAATAGATGTATTATGGTCATGGCCAGTGGTCAGGTCATGTTGGGGGTGTAGTCTCCTATGTCTGTATAGGGTGTAATAGATGTATTATGGTCATGGCCAGTGGTCGGGTCATGTTGGGGGTATAGTGTCCTATGTCTATATAGGGTGTAATAGATGTATTATGGTCATGGCCAGTGATCAGGTCATGTTTGGGATGTAGTGTCCTATGTCTGTACAGGGTGTAATAGATGTATTATGGTCATGGCCAGTGGTCAGGTCATGTTGGGGTGTAGTGTCCTATGTCTGTATAGGGTGTAATAGATGTATTATGATTATGTCCAGTGGTCAGGTCATGTTGGGGGTGTAGTGTCCTATGTCTGTATAGGGTATAATAGATGTATTATGGTCATGGCCAGTGGTCAGGTCATGTTGGGGATGTAGTGTCCTATGTCTATACAGGGTGTAATAGATGTATTATGGTCATGGCCAGTGGTCAGGTCATGATGAGGGTGCAGTGTCCTATGTTTGTATAGGGTGTAATAGATGTATTATGGTCATGGTCAGTGGTCAGGCCATGTTGGGGGTGCAGTGTCCTATGTCTGTATTGGGTGTAATAGATGTACTATGGTCATGTCCAGTGGTCAGGTCATGTTGGGGGTGTAGTGTCCTATGTCTGTATAGGGTGTAATAGATGTATTATGGTCATGGCCAGTGGTCAGGTCATGTTGGGGGTGTAGTGTCCTATGTCTGTATACGGTGTAATAGATGTATTATGGTCATGGCCAGTGGTCGGGTCATGTTGGGGGTGTAGCGTCATATGTCTGTATAGGGTGTAATCGATGTATTATGGTCATGGCCAGTGGTCGGGTCATGTTGGGGGTGTAGCGTCATATGTCTGTATAGGGTGTAATAGATGTATTATGGTCATGGCCAGTGGTCGGGTCATGTTGGGGTGTTGTGTCCTATGTCTGTATAGGGTGTAATAGATGTATTATGGTCATGGCCAGTGGTCAGGTCATGTTGGGGGTGTAGTGTCCTATGTGTGTATAGGGTGTAATAGATGTATTATGGTCATGGCCAGCAGTCAGGTCATGTTGGGCGTGTAGTGTCCTATGTCTGTATAGGGTGTAATAGATGTATTATGGTCACGGCCAGCGGTCAGGTCATGTTGGTGGTGTAGTGTCCTATGTCTGTATAGGGAGAAATAGATGTATTATGGACATGTCCAGTGGTCAGGTCATGTTGGGGGTGTAGTGTCCTATGTCTGTATAGGGTGTAATAGATGTATTATGGTCATGGTCAGTGGTCAGGTCATGTTGGGGATGTAGTGTCCTATGTTTGTATAGGGTGTAATAGATGTATTATGGTCACGGCCAGCGGTCAGGTCATGTTGGGGGTGTAGTGTCCTATGTCTGTATAGGGTGTAATAGATGTATTATGGTCATGGACAGTGGTCAGGTCATGTTGGGGGTGTAGTCTCCTATGTGTGTATAGGGTGTAATAGATGTATTATGGTCATGTCCAGTGGTCAGGTCATGTTGGGGTGTAGTGTCCTATGTCTATATAGGGTGTAATAGATGTATTATGGTCACGTCCAGTGGTCAGATCATGTTGGGGTGTAGTGTCCTATGTCTGTATAGGGTGTAATATATGTATTATGGCCATGTCTAGTGGTCAGGTCATGTTGGGGGTGTAGTGTCCTATGTGTTGATAGGGTGTAATACATGTATTATGATCACGGCCAGTGGTCAGGTCATGTTGGGGGTGTAGTGTCCTATGTGTTGATAGGGTGTAATACATGTATTATGATCACGGCCAGTGGTCAGGTCATGTTGGGGGTGTAGCGTCCTATGTGTTGATAGGGTGTAATACATGTATTATGATCACGGCCAGTGGTCAGGTCATGTTGGGGGTGTAGTGTCCTATGTCTGTATAGGGTGTAATAGATGTATTATGGTCATGGCCAGTGGTCAGGTCATGTTGGGGGTGTAGTGTCCTATGTCTGTATACGGTGTAATAGATGTATTATGGTCATGGCCAGTGGTCGGGTCATGTTGGGGGTGTAGCGTCATATGTCTGTATAGGGTGTAATCGATGTATTATGGTCATGGCCAGTGGTCGGGTCATGTTGGGGGTGTAGCGTCATATGTCTGTATAGGGTGTAATAGATGTATTATGGTCATGGCCAGTGGTCGGGTCATGTTGGGGTGTTGTGTCCTATGTCTGTATAGGGTGTAATAGATGTATTATGGTCATGGCCAGTGGTCAGGTCATGTTGGGGGTGTAGTGTCCTATGTCTGTATAGGGTGTAATAGATGTATTATGGTCATGGCCAGCAGTCAGGTCATGTTGGGCGTGTAGTGTCCTATGTCTGTATAGGGTGTAATAGATGTATTATGGTCACGGCCAGCGGTCAGGTCATGTTGGTGGTGTAGTGTCCTATGTCTGTATAGGGAGTAATAGATGCATTATGGACATGTCCAGTGGTCAGGTCATGTTGGGGGTGTAGTGTCCTATGTCTGTATAGGGTGTAATAGATGTATTATGGTCATGGTCAGTGGTCAGGTCATGTTGGGGATGTAGTGTCCTATGTTTGTATAGGGTGTAATAGATGTACTATGGTCATGTCCAGTGGTCAGGTCATGTTGGGGTGTAGTGTCCTATGTCTGTATAGGGTGTAATAGATGTATTATGGTCACGGCCAGCGGTCAGGTCATGTTGGGGGTGTAGTGTCCTATGTCTGTATAGGGTGTAATAGATGTATTATGGTCATGGACAGTGGTCAGGTCATGTTGGGGGTGTAGTCTCCTATGTGTGTATAGGGTGTAATAGATGTATTATGGTCATGTCCAGTGGTCAGGTCATGTTGGGGTGTAGTGTCCTATGTCTATATAGGGTGTAATAGATGTATTATGGTCACGTCCAGTGGTCAGATCATGTTGGGGTGTAGTGTCCTATGTCTGTATAGGGTGTAATAGATGTATTATGGCCATGTCTAGTGGTCAGGTCATGTTGGGGGTGTAGTGTCCTATGTGTTGATAGGGTGTAATACATGTATTATGATCACGGCCAGTGGTCAGGTCATGTTGGGGGTGTAGCGTCATATGTCTGTATAGGGTGTAATAAATGTATTATCTACATCCCGTTCAGTGTAGTATGTACAGTAACTCAGTAAGGAACACTCGTTTCCTGTCACTCCAGTGAAATCTGCTGTCATTGCGTTGCATACAGTATTGAACATTTCCCGAGTTCCTCTGCCGTTCCTCACTCATCCATCTGACTTCTGTGACTTATTTATAGCAGCCTGATGCTTGGCACTGTCGCTGCAATGGAATTATAAATCCTAACAGGCATGGTGGGACTTGTAGTTCTATTGGTGATCTACAAACGCACATTTGCAAAAACCTTAATTAAAGAAAGGGGGGGAAAATGCTGCAAGAACTTGTGGCTGTCAAAAAAAAAAAAATGACAGAACCCCAGAGGTCTCTTTCTGAGTCAATGCAATCGGAGAGCAGGGAATGACGCTCAGCCCCGTCCTCCTTCCTGCAGATTAGTGCTAACTAGTATCACACCCT